>NW_015161404.1:2084046-2112965 GCF_001447785.1 Gekko japonicus
TGGGTAGTGGCATCCACTTCTTTCACCTTCTCATTTGTTTGATTCATCATTTTTAAAGTCTCGCTTATCTGATTTTGTTGAGTGGTGATACACTGGGTCATTGATGTCATGTGCTCTTTGAGATTATTCATTTGGTCCAGCAGGTGGCGCATGGAGTCTGCCAAAGTCTTTGCCAACTCGTTGGCTCCTTCCAGTTTTGGGCTCTCAGTTACTTTTGATTTCAGCTGCTTCTCTTTCTCCGTCCTCTTCCCCACCATCTTTTTCTCTTTGTTTACTTTCACAAACTTTTTGAAAGTCTCTGAATATGCTCGTTAACACTTGCACTCGCCTTGGTAAGTACTCCTTAGCAGTTTTAACCATTTATGCTTCCGCTCCCCCCTCAATCACTCTAAAGTCTATGGGTTTGGGAGGTGTCCCTCCCCCGCTCGCCTTATCTTCTGTTCCATGGGGAGCTTCTTTTCTTTTTAATCAATGCTTAACGACTCACGTTCATAATCAGTCCACGGACCTCGTTTACACTCAATTTCTAATGCTTGATCTCCTGCGCTTGCCCCGGTCAGCGTCACTTAGTCCATTCGGTCTCTCAGCATGAAGAACCACCAGAGCAGAGAGGTGCCTCAATTCTCCGGCATTATGCCGTCAAAGAGGCAACCTCTCAAAAGCTCCATGGCCAGGGTCCTTTCAGCCGGGTCCCTGGGGGAGTAGTAAGCCTGCACACCCCCTCCTTCGGCTGGAGCGCAGCTTCACTCCCGGGAAGTGAGTCTGCTAGCGTGCCGCCATCAACTGGAAGTCTGTCAGGAGTGTTTACTTTGGACTGTAAAAACTAAAAACAACAAAATTTTCTAGACATTAATAGTAAAAGGACTAAATACAAGGTTCCCAGTACCTTGTCATATTCTGGCAGCCATTTGGGAAGTCTTTCTTACCTCTGTCTTCACAAATAAAAACAGATATATACCGAACAGCAGGCCAAAACTGCCACCAGATATGAAGGAATGGCCCCCAGTAGTGGCTAGCGAGGTCAGAATTTTGATCAAACAAGAACAACAAAAAAATGAAAAGCACCTGGTCCTGACCAAAACACAGCAGAATTAATTTGGTGTAGTGGTTAGGAGCGTGGACTCTAATCTGGGAGAACCGGGTTTGATTCCCCACTCCTCCACATACAGCTGCTGGTGTGACCCTGGGTCAGTCATAAGTTCTTTCAGAGCTGTTCTCATCATTTTAAGACTCCTTTGAGTAGTGAATGGTGGGGTATAAATCCATTCTCCTCCTCCTCTTCTTCTTCATCAACCCAGACTGGTGGGCACAGATATTGGCTTCAGTCTTTACTGACATCAATAAGATGGGGAGTCTACCCAAAGCCCGGCACAGTGCAATAATTGTTCTGATCTATAAAAAGGAGGACCCAATAATCACCACCCAGTAAGTCTGTTGTTGTCCACCACAGGAAAGCTGTGTGCAGCAATTCTTTTTGAAAAGCTTAGATCCTGGGTTGAAGGCAATAATATTCTGGGGAACGAGCAGGCTGGTTTTAAGAAAGGAACAAGTACTACAAAGCATTGCTATGCCCTTCAATACGTGTTAGACAAATACACAAGCCCTGGAGAAGGCATGCTAGGAACTGCCTTCATGATACAATCTCTAGGCCTTGATTATGGGGAAAGCTGAGGAAATATGTAAACGAGCTTCGTCTCCTTTACCTAATGCAATAGCTATAGTTGACGTACTACTTGGGTCAGGTGCAGGGAGTTAGGACAGTTATCTGGGGCATTTAGCCCAGTGTTAAGCAGGGATGTATTCTTGTGGCCCTGCAGTTCAACTTATATATAAATGATCTTAGACCTTGTCTCTTGAGGGATGCCTGCCATATTCTGTATCTATCCAAGTGCGACATTCCGACTCTCTTATATGCAGATGATGCAGCGATAATGTCCAGACTAGTCACAGGACTTCACAAACTGTTACAAATCTTTGAGCACTATTGTAACCATGAAGGCTTGTCTATTAATGTAGTGAAATGTAAAGTCATAGTATTTATCAAAAGGAAAAGGGGGGAATCTTCAGATGGCATATAGCTGGTCAATTCATGGGACAGATTAACCAATTTAAATATCTGGGGAATCCATTTTGAAGCATCTCTTTCATGGAAAACACACTTGGACCTAATGAGGAATACCGCCCTGAGATTAGGGAAGGCAATCGTAAAATACTTCTGTACTGCAGGAGGTGAATTTGTCCCTTCAGCCTTAAAAGCATATAATGCCAAGGTTTCAAACCAATTCCTATATGGAGTGGAAATCTGGATTCAGGCTGCCTCTGAAATAATGGATTACATTCAGCACAATTTTTTCCAATGCTTGTTGACTACACCTAGTTATGTTTTGGGAATAGCAATGAGAGCTGAATTGGGCAAAGTATCAATGGAAGAAAAAGCATGGATAAAAGCATTTCTTTTTAAGGTTAAGATTTTGAAATCTGAGGGAGGGTCTGCTGTGCTTGGTCTCATACAGGCAGATATATATAGTAGTCAATGGGACCAACTACTGGAAAAGAAAAAGAAATGCTCAGGAATAACAAATGACATGGCCAGAGACCAAAGATATAATCAGGCAAATACAAGCATGTGTTAGGAAGCTGGATATTACTAGTATGTCTGGTTAGGGTGTGTAGGGTTAGGTATGTTTGACACTTTATTTGGGCATTGCCCTCCCGATGCAACTGCTGAAGTATTTTTATCGCTTGACAGTACCAAAGCTCAGAAGAGCTTTTACTTTGGCAAGAATGAATGCCCTGCCTTCAGTGATTTTGGAGGGCAGATACAAAAAATATCATATGCCACAAGAATATGCATATGTTCACAAGATAAAGTTGAAACCACTCAACACATGATTGTAGAATGACCCATATTTAATAAGTTGAGAGCTAGTTGAATTACCCCTCTACTTAAAAATACGAAACTGCCTAATATGAGAGCTCAGGTGATGTGGCTACTATCAGATATAAAGCATTCCGTTACTCTTTCTGTGGCAAAATTTAGAGGAGCAATAATTAAATATCAGGGAGATAATACTAAGTAAGGCTTTTCTCATTTTATCTGCCACTCAAGGCAATAGCTGTAAAAGCAGTACTAGACAGAGTGATTGTATCAACCATCGCAATAATTTTCTTATCCCAGAGGTCAACTAGGACATGGAGAGGAATACCAATCATATCAAGAGGCAAATCCCAGAGAACTGTCAGGAAAAAAAAATTGGATCCAATTTGGCTCTGGAACTGGATAATCTTAGTTGATCCCCGACCAATGCAGAGTCCTGGCATCCCTGTAACACTAAATCCCAGCAGGTAAATCTGTTCATGACAAAGGGACCATCTGCAGTCCCCCATATTCAGATCATCTTCTTCCTACCCAGAACACAATACCACAACAAGAGTGTGACGTGCATAGTGCATGGGGCCTGTTATTACTTGAGATAGGGCCATGGTTGTCACAAAGACCATGAAATTCTGAGCCATTCCCAAAGAATTAGTCTCGGCATGGATGTTCAAGTAACCATCTGCAAGTAGGGAATTCTACACATACTCTAGGCTTTCCTCTTGTGTAAGGTTAAGAACTTCTGCTAGAATTTTATCCAATACTGGAGTCAGAACCATTGCACTGGTCCCAAAGGATATCAGAAAGTCTCTGTTTCCTTTTTCTCATAAGTCCAAGTAAACAGACCAACGTTCAAGAGGGCCTATAGGATATGGATTACCTCTTGTTTTGTTCACAGCAGAGTTCCTAAGAGCACTGGTTGCACTAAGAGCAACCAAATGAGAGTGGACTGAATGTTCAGAGAAGGTGACTTGAAAAAGGGCAGTTGAAAAACTTCAGTTAGTGGTTAGTAGCAGAGAAGTTGACAGCTTAAGAGATGAGGTGAAAGATGTTTTTCTGACTGAGGGGAACTGTATAGAAGAGCTGCTTGGAACAGGCTGAAAATAGTAAATTTGTAACTAAAGGATCCTAATTTTAGGTTTTGAACCTCAGTTCAAAAGTTCAGTAGAAGTGAAATGTTGTTTCTTAGACTTTACTTTCCTCAGTGTTTTGTCCTTATTAATAAAAGTTTCTTGTTTTGATTAACCCTGTGGACTGCATGTCTAAGAGAAAGAAGCACAGTTTAATATCATGGTCTATATAGATGTATAGGATATGGAACAGTGTTTGAGCCTTGAGCCCAATAGCTCTGCATGAGTGAGGGCTGTTTTTACAGGAGGCTGGCCTTCACTGTCTGTGGCTGTCTCTGGGAGTGAGAGAGAGGACCCAAGAGATGATATGGTCATGACTCTCTGCAGATTTTAAAAGAGACAAGAAGGGTGGTGTGACGTCCTCACCTACAGATGACCCATAACCAGAAGAAGAAGAGATTGGATTTATACCCTGCCCTTCACTACCCAAAGGTGTCTCAGAGTGGCTTACAAACTCCTTTCCCTTCCCCTCCCCACAACAGACACCCTGTGAGGTAGGCAGGCCTCAGAGAACACTTGACAGAAACTGATCTTTTTCAAGAACAGCTCTTATCAGAGCTACGGCTTGCCCAAGGCCATCCAGTCAGGTGCAAGTGGAGGAGTGGGGAATCAAACCCGGTTAAGTCTGCACACTTAACCACTACACCAAACTGTAGGCTGTAGAGGCTGGTATGGCACCTATGTGAGTGGAGAAGGGGCATCACAGTTCCTTATTCCCAAGTTAGTAGATTCCTCTTTATGAGGTTATCACCACCTGCATACAGGGAGAATTCCTGTTTCTAGGGGAACAGCCATAGTTCAGAGAGGTTCTGGAAGTGTTGGGATACTGGCTCCAGAAGAAAAGTATGTATTTGGCACTGCGGAGAATCATGGAATCCTGCCAGAATTCAAGGAAGAGATTCCACACCAGACTTCTTCAGAACATGTCTATAAATTGCATCTATAGCCATCTCCTCCCTGACCCACTGTGCAGGATTCTATGAAGTTGGGGGGGGGGGCACACTTAGAAAACAATTCTAGGAACTTCAGAGAAATCATATTCCAGGATGAGTGCCAGCTGTCTTGAACACTCTGTTTTTAGCTGGGGCTTCTATAGTACCTGAAGGAAAGGGAGACCAGCCTTTACAGTCAATACATCAGCAAAACACAAACATAACGTTTGTGGCAAAAGTAGTGTTTACTCCAGAAAACCATCTGCAGGAATTTCCTGTACTAGATCGTGGGGATATCTTATATTGGGGTCCTCAGTTTAATCTGCACTCTTTTGGTAACAGTCACTACCATTATTTTGGTATCACTAGGTTTTCCAATAGGTGACATGTCTCCTTTACAGGGACACATGGTTATATAGAAGGTGTAATTCTGTACCTTAATGAGCCTCTCTACAGTTCCTTCTTGACTCCTTTGTTTTCTCCCCAAGTGCAGAAGTTTTCATGTGCAAGGGCCAGACCACATTCACCTGTCTTAGCAAGAACAGTTGAGAGTTTGAGTAGGGCCAGTTTTAGAACTGGGTTTTCTCAAAGAGGATACTGGCACACACAGAGAGCTTCTAGCATGTATCTTCCAATGGAAACAAAACTGAGAAGGGATAGGTGTGCATGTCTGGCTACATTCACAGATCCACACAAACTATAGCTGGAGGAATTAATTCAAACTGACTGTAACAAAGGTCTGAGTACTAGTACCCCAAGTTAGCAGCTGGCAGCTGATTTAAAAGTTATGAGGTTAGCAAGGGGTGGAATACTATGCAACTCACAGGTTCACTGGTTTCTGACAGAGTGTATCCCCTTCAGTCTTCTATGTTACACAGGTTTCCTATGTAATCAATACACCTTTCTAAGTGTGATAGAATGCAGAGAACTTGATACCCATTCTGTATATGAGAATCTATCTCCCATAATTGCAGGTAAAGGTTCCCTTGCTCGAAAGCCAGTCGAATCCGACTCTAGGGTTGTGGTGCTCATCTCCGTTTCAAAGCCGAAGAGCCAGCGCTGTCCGAATACATTTCCGTGGTCATGTGGCCGGCATGACTAAACACCAAGGCTGTTACCTTCCCACTGAAGTGATACCTATTTATCTACTTGCAATTTCTTGCTTTCAAACTGCTAGGTTGGCAGGAGCTGGAACTAGAGACAGGAGCTCACTCCGTTATGTGGCACACTCGGGTCTCGAACTGCTGAACTACCGACCTTCCACAGCCTGCAGTTCAGTATTTTAACCACTTGAGCCACCGCAGCAGAGTGGTCTACTATTTAGTGTTTCATGGGATGGATGAAATTTTTGTCTCCTTCTGTCATATCATACACTTGAAATAGGTACTGCTTAGGCATTAAGAGGTCTGAATCCTTTGTGTCCAGCATGTGGAACTTTGCAAGGTCTGAATCACCACTTGCCTCTTTTAGCAGTTCTTTTTAATGACATGAAAGTTGTACTATCTGTTAAGATGGTTAGATTATGACCAATATAGACATCTATATATCTAATTCCGAAGTCGCCCCCTCATGTGCGGATACCTAAATCCGCGCATCGGGGGGACCTGGAGGGGAGGGAGATTTTTGTGCACACTTGGTACGGACCCCAGGTGTGCACAAAAAGCTTACAACCTGAAAAAAATATCGGGGGGATACTTAAATCCCCCCAAAAGTCACAGAGCGTCCCCTGCGCAGGGAACGCTCTGCGAACTGCCTCGGTTCGGGGGGGGAGGGGAGCGAGCGACCGGTGAGGCCCAGCGGCTGCAAGCCACGGGCCTCGCTTTGAGGAGACGGAGGTGGCGGCGAGCCCCAGCGGCTGCAAGCCGTGGGCCTCACTTTGAGGAGGAGGAGGAGGAGGCGGTGGCAGTGGCGAGCCCCGGCGAGGCCCAGCGGCTGCAAGCCGCGGGCCTTGCTTTGAGGAGGAGGAGGCGGCGGTGGAGGCGGCGAGGCCCGGTGAGGCTGGAGGCGAGGGGGGGGGAAGACAGCCGAGGTTGCTCGGAGCCGGGAGCGGGGAAGAGAGACTGCCGAGGCCCATCGGCTGTAAGCCGCGCGGGCCTCGCTTCGGAGGGAGGGAAAAAAGAGAGAGAGAGGGAGAGAGACTGGGGGGGAAGAGAGACTGGGGGGCCGGCAAGCCGGGGGTGGTAGTTGAGGGTGTGTGTGGAGGAGACGGGGGAACCAACGGGAGGGCGGGAAGCTTACCTGCTTCTTCCTCCTCCGCTTGCTCTGTGTGGAGCTCTCCCACGCCTTCCCCTGCGATTTTCGCGGGTCCCCTTTCTTGTGCCATACTAATTTAGCGACTCAGCACCTCCACAGAAAATGACTGCATCTTTTCTTAGGAAACGGTTTCCTCAGCAACATATATCATCCTTTCTTTGGTGGTCTGCATACTGGGCAGTCATGTGAGCATCACGTCATGGCATTTGGGTTCTGAAACCGTAGTTTCAATGGATGCTGTTTCATGGCACAAAGCTGTCCCAACTGGGAACAGTTGCTCAAGTGACATTTGGTCCCACCCTGGGATTAACAGTTTTTCTACATCTCGGAACTACAGACTGCCTCACCCATACCACCAGAGAAAAGAAAATGTGTTCACTTGTTGCGAATTGCCATTCTTGGTGGTATAGAGGTGGTGTGTTCTTGCCCACCCTTATTTTTAGGACAAATATCTTTGGCAAAGGTGGTCAGAGTGATAACTTTGGAGTAGCTTCTGCAGAGATGGCATGCACAGATATTAACAGATTTATGTTTAAGTTCCAGTGAGATGGCTTTCTCTTTTTAGTTGCTCACTTGGCCATTTAAGGCTGTTGTATTATTTACTTAATGTGTACAGTTTTCCCAAGTAGGGGCTTTTACAGGAGTGAGCAAAGCACCTAATGATCCTGCCTGCTCTGTGACCAGAGTAAATGTTTTCCCAGAAGCACAAACTGACCCACCTTTATACCACCGAGAACCAAAATTCACGTTAAGTGAACAAACTCTCCTTTTTCTTTGATACATTCATTGCAATTTCAAGTTGTATTTCTTGGCTGATCACAGGCAATTTAAATCCCAACAGTATACATTGCTGGGCTTATCTGACCCAATGTGCAGTACTGTGCTTACAATGAAATCTCATTTGTCATATCACTGCCCATCTACTTAGTTTGGAAAAGTTATTTTTGAGCTCTTTGCAGTCTGCTTAAATCTTCATTGTCCTGAATAACTTAGTGTCATTTGCAAATAGAGGTACCTCACTGATTACCCCTAAACCCCAGAAGAGTATGATTAAGTTAAACAGAATGGTTGCAAAAAGATAATTGTCCACAAGAAACCGTCATCTTATGCCATGGTTACAACACTTACTCAGGACATTGTGGTAAGGGATTTTGTCAAAAAGTCTTTTGGAAGTCTCAAATATATACTCATCTACTACATCACCGTTATCTACAACTATATTAACACTTCCAGAGAATTCTAAAATGTTGGTGAGGCAAGATGTTGCATAGCCATGTTGACTATTCCTGAACAATGCTGCATGTTCTATACAATCAATTATTTTAGGATTAGTGATGATGCTCATGCTGTTTAATGGGTCTCTGACCGTGATAAAAATGAATGGATGAATGAATGAATGAATGAATGAGTGATGATGCTTTTCACCAAATTACCGGGGACTGGTTAGGTTAATGTACCTGTAATTTCCTGGCTTGCCCCTGAATCGTTTCTTTTAAAAAACTGGTGTTGCAATGCTTATCTTCCAGTCCCTTTGAAAAGGAGGCCAATTTTAGTGATTGTAGTTAACTGACTAGAAAAATCACCATTTCACATTTTGGCTCAGTTAAACTCTTGGGGTATTCTATTCAGATCTGTTATATTTTTAAAAGGCTCTTACGGGTTGAGAATGTTGATTATTGCATGGTATTAATATGTGTTCTGAATGTACTGTTGAATATATTGTTCAGAAGAACAAAAAAACTTATTAAAAAAAAGTTAATTTGTATTTTCTCAGTTAATCATAGAAACATCTTGCCAGCTCAATTCCATCTTATTCACCCCACCTGTCTCCAATGATTCAAGTATGGATATTTGTCCAAGATCTTTTGTTGCAAATAATTTCTCTGTCTTTTCAATCTTCATATTTTCCTTCAGTTATTTTTGCACTTTGTTGTAACCTAACAGTCCTGGTCTCCGTGACTTGTTTACTGCTTCTGATATAGTTGAAGACAGTGTATTGTTTGTCTTGATGTTTTTAGCAATGTGTTTCCCCAAAACAAATACGACTGACAGATTATCCTGTAACATCTACATCCAGAGTAGGCAAACCTTTTGGCCCAAGTGTCCCTTCCTACTGTAATACAATGTTTAAAACATCTACAAAGTCAAATGGCCATGCTTTCCTGCCCATTTTAGCTTTTGTTTCTAAATATATACAGAAATAATTATCAGATTTTCTTTGCCTTGCCATTAAGTCAGATATAGAGACAAACAGGTGGATGGATGTTTGGTCAGACTTTTTTAAAAATTTTAAAAATGAATATCTTTCACTCTCCATTCAAACCATTAATAAATAAATATGGCAAGTGTTAACACACAATTCTGAATCAAGTACTTCCCTGTTGCTTTCACTGTACATAACATTTATATCAGTGTATATCAACAGTATAAATTTCCGAAAAATGCATCAGAAGATGCCTGATATTCAGACTGTTCCATAATGATCTTGTGTTGTGCCGAAAGTAATATAAATAGTGAAGTGTTCTTCATTCACAAGTGAAAGTCAGTAGCATATTCTTGCAGAAATTGGATGTGTTTCTGAACATTTTGTAAGAACTGTAATAGCAACATCTACAGTGACTTAAGAGAAAATAGCCTTGCCATAAATTTCTTTTGAGGCATGAGAGCTTTTCACCTAACTACAAAATAATTGTTCACAGAACATGACACCTATGCAGTTATACAGATTTTCTTTCCCACAGAAACCATTAACCATTATTGTTAATGGAAAGTAAATTTATATGTATTTATTACAATGTAAAGGACAGACATAATGCTTTATAATGGAAATCAGTTTTGCTAGAATCCACAGCTTTATTTTTGAAAACAACAAAGTATACTGCCTTGGTCTGAATAATTTTATCTTTGAGGTATTCTGTTCTCAAGTAGAACAATTTGATAATGACTAGCTGGCCAAGGTACAACATTTTTAGTTAGATGCTGAGAACATCATTCTAGACCCAGCTGATTTTTTAAAGAAAACCGAAAATAGAAAAAAGAATAATGTTAAGAAACTGTTTCTCATAAAAGAGTTGCCTGATAAGTCATTCAACCTACCAAGTTATAAATCTCATATAAGACATTAGGGTGGATGCAACCGTACCCCTAAATTTTTTTCCTCTGTCCCTGAAAAGATGATGATTGGACAGAACAGAGGAGCAAATATGCAACTGTGTACTAGATCAGCAATACTATCGCCAATGAAAAGGTACTTTTTCATAACACATTACCACTGACATGTTACTACTGTACATGCACAACTATGTATTAGGTCCTCCATTTGCTGAAGCCATGAAAAAACAAGTTGACACCAGAACATTTTGGACGCTGTCAATACAGACAAGAAATATTCAAAGGAATTGTTACCTATAAAAATAAAATAAGCACTTCTACTGTAGAAAAAGCATGATCCCATACGCATATAGAGTTAAGTCTTAAGTGCAATATTTATTAATGCAAGATGTACCTGTCTATGCTGTAAATAAAAACAACTGCACCCAAACTGCCTTCAGAGTCACTCCTAAAGAGCTCCATGGGAGGTTCTATAGGCACAAGATCACCAGTACAACAAAACAAAAAAAGAATCCTTACAAGACGTCTTCTATAGTCAACTTACTAGGAATAGGTCTAAGGACGTCAGGAATGAGAATCTCCACCAAAGCCTGGTACATCACATGGTCACAGTTACACATCCATTTCAGAATTGACTCATTTTTGCACAGAGTAATCAGCTTTGCTTTCGGAAGTCGACTTTCTATTTCACTCAGATTGCTGGTGTGAACAAATGTATTAAATGAATAAATGAAAATGCATTTACATGAAGATAAAAAAGAACAATGGACTTCAAAGCTTTTTTAAATAAAACATTAGAGATGTCTGAAACACACCCAACTGCCCTGAGGCACTTTGTGTTGTAATGACTGATTCATGGCCTCTAGAGCTCTAGTCAAAAAGCACCATTTTATGCAGCAGTGATAAGAATGGTCTTTGGATTGGATACTATTTCATGAGAAAATAACTGTGCCCTGCTCTCATAAAATAAATGGTATGCATATAAATATATCCTGCAGTTATAATAAAATGGCAGTTTAATCTAGTAATTAAAGAGGGAACTTTCAAGTTAGAAGGTAAGTTTACATTTCTCTTTTATTTGAAAAATGCTACTAAATTATTATTAACAAGCTGTCAAAAAAAGTAACCAACCTTGGTTCAGTAATAGTGCCATCGGTTGTTGTTGAGGGAGAATAGCGCCAGAAAGTTTGCCACAATTTTTCTATTAGGCTAAACTGAAGGTTCACTACAACATCCAATATAGCCTAGAAATACAAAGCAGATACAGATATTCCTCCATCCACTGTATGACAAATATTGAACAATCAATTGTATTTGTACAATGCTATGAAGATGGTGCATTGAAGTTCTGCCCTCTCTTGTATTTAATCAGGCTTTCAATTCAGCCATGTAAAAATAAATAACTAGATTCATTACCCATTAGGAAACCAAAGATTGTCACATGTGATACCAGACACATCACTGATGGCAAAAACTGAAGCAAAATCTGAACGGAATGATCAGGATTCAAAAATTAAAAACTACAATGAGACGGTTGGCCTGCATAAATAATATAAGCAAAGCAGAAAGACGTTTGCAAATGTCAACTGGGTAAATGGGAATTAACAAATTCATGTATGATTTCAATTATAATGCATCAGGTTTCATTTTACTTTTGAGCAGACCAAATGGTGCCTTCTCTCCTTGTATATAATGACCATGGAACCCACAATGCAGGCCAGTATCCTAATCTTTAACAACATTCACAATTTCTTGTCAACATTTAGGATGGAATGTTCAACTGAAAAAAATATTTTCTTCTGCACATTTGTCCTTTCTGACCTTAAACAGTTAAAGCTGACACTGGTAATGATCTTAACTATGGTTAACACTAATTGGAGTAGCCAGCCTTATCAAGATTAGACGTTGATTACAGAAGTCAAGTAATACTGAACCGTATGAACACCTGAATGCCTTATGCTGCGTCACACTGCTGGTACATCTCACTGGTACTGGTACATCTCACTCAGTATTGTCTGCTGTGGATGCCAGCAGATCTCTGGAGTCTCAAGCAGAGAATGTTCTGTCTCTAACATAGACTACCTTAGGTCCTTTATTTGGAGATGTCAGGGATTGAACCACAACCTATAGAACTTCATGTCCAAGCCAGAATTTTGTCTTTGTACTGAACAGTAGCTCATGCACCACATCAAGTAATTTGGAAGATGTTTCAATAACAGTGCAAAATGGAGAATACTATTAAAATAAGACCATAAAGTAGTCTTGCACTTACCCGTAACTTGTTCATTGAGTGGTCTTCTGTGCAGGCACATATGGGGTCTGCACAGTCACAGGCTTGCCATGGAAGGATGATTTCCAAAGCTTTCCAGAAGATTCAAGAGCCTAGGAGCACTCCCCCTCCTCCATCTTCTGCTGACATTTCCCATTGAACTGAGCACATGGTGGAGGCAGGGAGAGTGTTCTTTCCTCAGTTTTCCGTTACTGTGGGGAATCAAGAGGTCAGGTAGAACAGATCACAGCGGGAGGGGGCAAAGGGAGGAATGTGTGCCTGCACAGAAGACCACTCAATGAAGAACAGTTACAGGTAAGTGCAACCCTGTTTTCATCATTGTGGTTTCTGTGCAGTCCCACATGGGAGAGTAGCGAGCTCACTTACCAAGAAGGTGGGTGTGGGCAGATCAGTGAAAAATTGATTGTAGAACTGCTTTTCCCAGAGCCGCCTCATTTCTGGAGTCTACATAAATGGAATAATGCTTGATGAATATCAAGGGAGTCAACCAGGTAGCCGCTTTGCATATGTCAGCAAGGAAAGCTGCTGAAGATGCCTGGGCCCTGGTGAAGTGAGCTTTGCGCAGAATCAGACATGCCACATTTGCCTTGTTGTAGGCTACTAAAGTCTCCGCAGAAGTTGATTTACCTTATTGGGGTCGCTAAAACAAATAAATAAATTACAATCTTTTCTGAACTGTTTTGTACAATTCAAATAAAAAGGAGTGCTCTCCTAACATCAAGTGTATGTAATGTTTGTTCTGAAGCAGAGGTTCTGGAGATGGGAAGAAAACTAGTAAGGTGATAACCTGAGTTAAATGGAATTGGGAGACTACTTTTGGTAGGAAGTTCAAAACAGGCCATAGTACCACTTCGTCAGCATAGAATTTTGTGTGTGTGTGGGGGGGTCATAACTGAAGGCACGTAGCCTTCCCACTCTACGTGCTGCTGTAATAGCCAGCAGAAAAACAGTTTTGTACAACAAAACAGACACTTCAGATTTTGTCATAGGTTCAAAAGGTTTATGCATAAGCCTTGTTAAAACAAAGACCAACTCCATTGTGAGCCTGAAGGTATAACAGGGAGATATAAATTGGGCAAACCCTTCAGAAACTCTTTAGACTGAGGTGCTGAAAACACCATTGCACCCCTAACCCCTGTGTGGAAAGCAGACAAGTCGCCAGATGTACTTTTAAGAATAAGGTCACTAAACCCTCATCCTTTAGGGATAGAAAATCTGACTGGCCTTCCCTTCCTAGCCACTTAAAAGTGGAAAATCTCCTCCACTTTGAGGAACAGGATCTACAAATGGACAGGTTACGGGAAGCAGTGAGAACTTCCACTACTCTGTCTGACCATGTTTCTAATGCTAGGTTAGCCATGCTGGGAAGTGCAAGGACCTAACATTGGGGTGCAGAAGGGATCCTACAATGAGTACGTTGTCTGCCAGAGGGATTAATCTGTGTAGCCCTCGTGAAAGGGTCCAGAGGGTTGGGAACCACACTCTCCAGGGAGTGGGGCTATTAGAATACATGTGGAGTTGTCTGCCCTCAATTTGGCAATAACTTTGTGGATTATACTGAAAGGAGGGCAACCATAGAATAGCTGGCTGTTTCACCTAAATTGGAATGCATCCCCAATAAAATCCCTGTCTGATGCTGCCCTGGAGCAAAAAAGGGGACATTGGCGTTTTCTCTGGATGCAAAGAGATCTATCTCAGGTTGGCCCCATTCCAAAAAGATAGGTAGTATGTGTGATGCTTCTTTTCCTAGAGCTAGGAACCTGTCCCCATTGCTTTTTCAAGTAGAAATATGCTGTTGTGTTGTCAGTGGCCAGCAATACTCCTTTTCTAGCGAGGAGAGCTGTAAAAGATACGAGAACATACCTGATTGCTCTTAATTCTAGCATTTGAGTAATTTTGACTCCTGTTATTAGTTGCCTTTTGTTTGAAACAGACCACAGTGTATGAGTAATTTTGACTCCTTTTGCCTTTTGTTTGAAACAGACCACAGTGTGCTCCCTAGTCCGTCAAAACGCATCCAAAAAAATCTTGATATCACATGTATGGGTACCCAACTCCGAGCCTCTGAGCAGACTGCCAATCTCTTTCCACCACTCCAACATCCTAATAATCACTCTGGGTATAGAAAGTCTTTGCCACTGGAGATCCTTTCAAGTATTAAACTTATGGAGAAGCCAATTCTGTAAGGGCCTCATGTGTAACCTGGCATATGGAACGACTGCCGTTGTAGATGCCATCAAACCCAGCAACTTTTGAATCTGTAAGGCTGACTGAAATCTATTAGTCCACAAGTGCCGGACTATGGTGCAAATGGAGTATGCCCTTTGGGCCAGAAGATAAGCCCTGCCCTAGGTGGAATCTATGCGAGCCCCAATGAATTCAATGATTAGTTAGGGTTTTTTATTATTTAGGAAGACAGTGGGGATACAGAAAAGAAAAGGGGAAGAAAAAAAAGAGGTTATACAAAGTAATTGTGTTTGTCAAGGACAATCATGTAGTACAAAGTATATAAGACAGGAAATATTTCCCTTTCATCCCATTTATTATTATTTTAAGGTATTATTTATGAAATACAATAGTTCTTACTTCAGTTGCGATATGATTGTATTCAACATTTTAAAAGATAAATAACATATCAAGGTGCAAAGGAAGGTCTATTATATCAAGGACCCATTTGTATTTGAGATAATGAATTCAATGGTTTGAGTGGGATGCAGGGGGGATTTTTCCAAATTAATTAGAAACCTGTGAGTCCAGATTGTAAAGCACTATTTCCAAGGGACTGCACAGAAACTGGGGAGAAGCATCTGCAAATAACCATTTGTCAAGGCAGGGCTAAATTGTGCGGCCCTTCAGCCTGAGATGTGCTACCACTACGGAAACACATTTAGTGAAGACTATTGGTGCAGTGGCTAACCCAAAGGGTAAAACTGTGTACTCATAACAATGTTTCCCACACTGGAATCTCAAATATTTCTGTCTGAGGGTCGCCCCGATTCCAGCTCCTCCAGCCTTGCCCTGGGGACTCACCAAGGCTGTGGGGCCCAAAGAGGCAATTCAACTCTCCACCTGAGGCATGGGGTCGGAAGGAGAGGGAGACATCAAGGGCCAAGCTGAGACATGCAACTGCCATGGAGCCAGGGAGAGAAAGAAGTGGACATTGGTGGCAGAAGAGGTCAATACAGGAGCAGAGAGTGACAGGAGGATTGAGTGGCTGGAAATGGGAAAGGTTGTCAAGCACTATGATCATCCTGGCTGTCCCAAGGCATAAGGGCTGGGAAGGGTAGTAGGGGTGGATGGGCCACCCACCCCACCTGACGCTGAGGTAGCAGGTGGGAGGAGGGACTGGGAGCAGGTGTTGGGATTAGGAGCCAGGCTGGCTCATTGGCCTCCCTCTGCTGAGGAGGAACAGGGATTGAGATAGGAGGGGGAAGCTGGGCTGGAGGCAAGAGATTTAAAAGGAAGCAGATTGACCAGCCAGGGAGGAAGAGCCCACAACTCTATATGGTCTATCAGGTTTCAGAGAGAAGGATCTCCAAAGATAGAGTCCAGGAGTGAAAGAGGGGGACCTGGATGATATTCACCTTCCCTCTTTTCACAAAGGTCTGAGGCTGTGTCTGCTGGTTCCATGAAAAGAAATTAAGCACTGGATCAGCCCAACTCTCTGTCTGTGGACCCAGGGGAGCTGGGGCATGACAATTTCCCACAGCATTTGTGGATGGAGATGTGGAAGTAGGTATCCTTGAGATCAAGGATGGCAAACCACATTCCCTAGTCCAGCAGTGGAAAAACTTGTAGGAAGGACATTTAAAATTTTTAATGTCCAGATGTCTGTTGAGAACCCTAAGGCCTAGAATAGGCTTTTTTCTACTCCCTTTCTTTTCTATGGCAAAATGCCACCAAAAAAATGCAGTATAGATGTCTGAGAACAGAACTTCCCTTAGAGCCCCTTTCTGTAGAAGGTCCACTACCTCTGCTACTAATGGAGAGGGGGATGAGGCAGAAATGGTGGGTGACTGATATCAATGTAGCAATTTAAATTCTGAAACGTAGCCAACATTTATTATTGACAGAACCTAGATGTGCTAGGTAATCACTGATATGCATAACCAAAGTTGGCCAAACAATTCAAGAAACTTAAGTCCCTGACCTGGATAGCCCAGGCAAGCATGATCTCGTCAGATCTCAGAAGCTAAGCAGGGGTGACCCTGGCAAGTACTTTGAAGGGCAAAGTCCAAGGAACACCAGGGCTGGGACGTAAAGGCAGGTAGTATCAAGCTACCTCTCTGAAACATCCTAGCCCCACTAGGAAGGAAGGAAGGAACTTAAGTCGGGGTCTAGTTGAGAGGGTTGCTTATTTCTTTGCTTGCCATGCCTCCTCCCTTGGGTTTGTTGCCCTTAGGAGGATTTAAATTGCTGCTGCTGGAATTGAGGGGTTTGAGACCTATACTCCAGGTACCTATAGCCCCCCCCCTTTGGTGGTAACAATATGAGTGCCTTGGTAAGTACCTTTGATGCCGGAGTAATGCCAAGTGACATTCTTGTAATTTTGTTCTTATGGGCTTGGTCAAGGATGGAATCCATTTGTTCACTTATCTTTCCCTTCAAAAGTGAGATCTTCTGTTTTGGTGCTGGTGTTCAAGGGGAGAGTGGAAGACCTAAGCCAGGTGTATCTCTCCTAAGGACTACTCCCAATGCCATGGCTTTACTACAGCAGCAACACATCTGGCTGTGCTGAGCTGCTGCTTCCCTAATTTATGACCTTCAGCAAACAAAGCCTTGGCCAGGGGTTTATCCACAAGGTACTTGGCAATCCTGTCCCACAGGAACATTTTATAACATCCCATGATGGGTGTAAAATTAGAGACTTTCAGACACAGTGCCCAGGATGAATAAACCTTCTGGCATACTGTGCCCAATTTTCTACCCTTTGTCCATGGGCAAAGAATGCGCCCCCAATCTGTGTCTAAATTGGATGCCTTCTGTTACTAGGGAACTGACTTGAAGGTGCTGGAAGAGGTATTCACAAACCTCTTCCTTAACTCTGTATCGGTTCTCCAACTTCTTAGCGGATGCTGGACTTGAAGCTGGTCACCCATATTCCTGAAGCTATATCCAGAATTCCCTGGATCTGAGTTCAATGCATAAAGCACCTTCATGATAGGATCAGTTGGTTTGGGTTCAGTATGGAGATAGTCTAGTTCTAGCACTTTAGCCATTTCAGGGGTGGAAACTAGCCAGAGGGTCAAAAATACTGATTTTACTGACCAAAATTCAAAAAAAAATGACCAAATACTGACAAAAATCTGACAAATTACTGAACAATTTAATGTCAGTCTGTTGATAAGCTAACATTCTAAAAGTAAAACTAGGACTTCATTAAAAATGATTATTATCTGGCCTCCACCATCCCTATAGCCAGCCCCATAGTCAGATGTGATCCAGATAAAAGGATTGCACACCTTTTTATTGATTGTTTTAATGAAGACAGGACAATGTTTTCATTATTGTACAAAATTTAAGGCAAAAAAAGATTCCTTTTTTAAAATAATCACATAATGTAGATAATAAAACAGCAAAAACCACACATAAAGTAATCATTATGACAACAAAACGTAACTACTGTAAGGTAAGACTTGACTTTGCTTTTACTTTATCTTTGGTTTTTTGATGAAAAAAGATATTAACGAACACTTTCGTTTCTCAACAGTTTTCTACACATTATCCGCAAGCATTTTTTTCTTGTCCTCTTCTTCCATTGCTTTCTCCACTCCTCCTAGCATGAGCTATGTCATGTTGAATCCCACCATATCCTTTTTCTCAGCCTCCTTTACATGTTTGGTTACATCATTTAAATTCAAGCAATCATCCTCTTTGCGTTCTGTTGTCTCAGCTTCTTCAGTTTTGCTTCCTCCTCTTGTATTTTCACTGACTATCTTCTTAAACCTTTCTAACTCCTCTGCCTTTTCCCCTTCTTTTCTTTTTGCTCCTCTTTAATGACACGCTGTTCATCACAATATTGCTTGTAATGAACACGGGCTGCTCTTGCCATCTGTAAATTCTCCTGTGTGATATTAACATGGCATACCTTGTTTTCACATACATTATATAAAGTGTCTTTGAGATTAGGTGGGCATTCAAAGTTTTCTCTGACATCCTGGCCCTTTCATTGGTCAAAATGCGTCCAGTTTTTGAAAACCCTCTTTCTATGTCCGCACTACCATGCAATAATGATAATGCTGCTTTCACCACCTTGGTAATAACCAATGGGTATTTTGGACATCCAGATTGGCGTGTCTTTTCAAAGAACTGATTCCAGTATGTATCTATATGGCAAGTTTTACTGGCAGTTTCATCTTCAAGTCTAAGAAGTTTCCATTCATCCGCAGTCATATCCAGAGGAATATCCATCCGGAGTGCTGCTACTACTTTCATTATATCCTTCTGGGTTCCTTCCTTGACTCTCTGTACTGGAGCTAAATGGGCTTGTTCAAAGATGACTGGAGTAAAAGGTGTTTCCAGGCTGCTATGAAATGGGGGGTTTTGCTCCTGTTAAAAAAGTAGCTGTTCCTTTTCAGAAAGTTTTTTCAGTTCGCCACAGATCCTTCTTTCACTGATTACTTCTCTCACACTCACAGGTTATGTAGGGCTCATCACTGAGAGCTTCAAGAGACAATGGTGCTAAACTCTTACAAACATGATTCATTATGGTTCTTGTGAGCGTTTTTACTTCAACGTGCATCGCATGCACCAAAGGCTCTTCTTTCTGGAACACTCCAGTAAACTTCGTAAACTTTGTAAATAAGCGGGCACCCGTGCAAAACAAAAATCACCTCTGCTTTCATTGTCTCATGTTTTAAGGGCATAATTATGTTTCTATACTCTGTGGAAGATTTCACCAAATCACTTTTACTTCACTTTGAGTTTTTAAAGTTTTCTTCCCCTCTCTGGGCAGAGAACAGGCAGGAAGGAGGCAATCAGTTCAACTGCTTTCCAGGGCCACCTTCATACAAATGTGAATAGGTCTAGACCATGGGATGGTAAAGCTTCCACCCCCTTCAAGCAGGGAACAGAGATTTGGAGGAATTAACTACTAGAAAGACTGCAGGAAGAAATTTCTGGAGACTTCAGGAAAAGCTTTCTTGAGGTGGCCTGACTGGGTCAGTGGGCGGGGAGAGGAAGAAGATAAAACTCCTGGAAGCAAGGAGGGAGGTCTATTTTCTACTGAGTCTATTAGAGAAGACAAAACTCAACTGAGGTGGTGACCATTAACCATGTGCTGGCCTGAAGAGCTGGAGAAAGCTACAAGGTAAGCTAAGGAGCCTGTCTTAACATCTGATAAGCCATGGTAATTGTGTTTTACCCATTTCTTTTGAATCCTTTGCTCAATCTGGAGCTGTGTTACAAGTATGCTTGTGAACATTTTCTTTTTAATAAATACTTCATAAGTTTTGATCCTTGTAGTGGTTCTCTGTAACACAGAGACCTCTACCATCTTGTATACACTGTTTTAAAAGGAGCGCCAGGTAGTTGGCAAGTGGCTATTCCTCCAAGGGTAGACAAAGCAGTAAACTGTTCCTGTGGTGACCAGGTGCTGGGCAGCGGGAGACACAGAGACAGGGCCTCAGAACTTGAAAGGGAAGCTGGGAGTCCCAGTGGGCCATTCCTTACAAAGGTCAGGTTGTGGCAGTGGTTAGCCAAGAGAGAAAGAAAAGCCTCCAAATGTTAGGAAAACCTTGGAGGGCAGGGTGGAACAGGCCCTGCAGGCCTAAGCAGGCTTGTTCCGTCACAGTGGAGATGGTGTCTGGCAGTGAGTTGCTCCACTCTACTGATCAAGGACAATGGTTGGTGCTGAGAAGGTGAGTCCCTCCCCTTTGTGGAGAGGCTGATGCCAAAGGGCAGACCTATCCTGACATTCGGGGGATAGAGACTGTTGACATCAAGGCAAGGGTGTGCTCAATTTGGCAGGAAACAATGGAGCAAGTCGGAAGGGAGAGGGGAATGCTTCTAGGCTCTCGAATCTTCTAGAAAGCTTTGGAAATAATCCTCCCACCACAGGCTTGTGACTGCATAGAAGCCATGATGATGAACCATGGGTGAAATCAGTGTAGCTGTGAGCTTTAACCATGGTTAAGGCTGGCAATGCAAAGCAGTAGAAATTAGTGCTGGAGAGGGGAAGGATTAGGGGCGTAAGTACACAATCCTGTGGACTAGGGATGGGCATGGACCAAGAAAAGGTGGTTTGGTTTGGGGTCCATGACAGCCCATGGATGGAACCCCAAATCAAACTGGCCTAACAGACTGAACCAGTCCAGCAAGTTCAGGATGTGGTAGAATGGGGAGGGGGGTCTCCTGCGAAGAGACTTCCCTTCACCTTTTCTCCTGGATGCAGCTTGCCACAACCAGGATAAGGGGGAGATTGCCTGGAAAGGGGCTTCCCTTCTTCTTTTCTCCTGACCACAGCCAGGAGAAGGAGGAGATCACCCGGAAAAAGGCTTCCCTTCTCCCTTTCTCCCATTGTGGACCATGGCCAGGAGAAAGAGGGAAATCGCCCGGAAAGGGGCTTTCCTTCTCCTGGCCAAGGTGAGCTGCAGCCAGGAGAAAAGGGGGGATTGCCCAGGAAAAGGCTTCCCTTCCTCCTTTTGCCCAGCATTTGGGGGATCACCTGGGAAGTGGCTTCATTTAACCCTCTGGTTTTGCTCCCCACCACTTTGATTGGAGGGGGAGCAAAACCAGAGGGTTAAATATGGGGGCATTTCACCCCCTCCTTTCTGCTGGCTCTGCTGTCTTCGACTCCCTCTTGCAGCCTGTTAAAATGGGTGGTGCGAGTGAGCCTGAGACAGCTGAGCCTGAGACAGCTGAACCTGCACCAGGAGACCGAACAGCTCCAAAGAGCTGAATCGAAGAGGCCTAAGTTCAGTAAATGTTTGGGGGGTGCGTCTTCCCCAAACATTGCTTCCCAAGCCCTGAACAACCCATGTTTGGCCCAAATTTTGGTTCATGAACCAGTTTGTGCCCATCCCTACTGTGGATTGCCCACACTTGTTTAATAATGATCAATAGATCAGAAGTGTTACGGGATGATCTCACCCTAGGGCTTTGCAGACAGAGTCTTTCCTAAGTGATTACACAGATTAATCATATTAAGGCAAAACATTTTAATACATTACATCAACATTTTAGCATTTTTATTTCAAATTTTATAAAAATTCAAAATCTAATTGGTGACTAACATTAAAAATTAGGGGCACAAAAATTAAAAAGCAATGCGGCATCAGGAATACTCATGTGGCTCTGGTGAGTGCAGGGAAGCTCAAAGGACCTGTCCACAACTGTGCCTATCTTTGCAAACAAAACATACATGCTTGGTATTGTGATAGGTTTTCCCTATTGTATTCTGTTTTTCAGGGAAAGAAGGTAATCTTCGGATATATATGTTGTTTTTTGTGTTATATCAAGAACTCTTGACTGCATGATAGAATGTCAATGGTAAAGAATACCTCTTCCTTACCTCACAGTGCTCTCGATAGAGACTCTGCAATGACTTGATATCCTCAAAAGTAGTACCATCTGGCAGAGAAGATATTTCAACTTCTCCAAACTCTGGAAGTGCTCGAGATGCATCTGTTTCCATGACAACGCAACAGAGGAAAAATATTGGAGACTGTGTCAGTCACAGTCTAATTAGGAAAACATTTAATGACAGAAATAAATAAATACCAAAAAGGTCATAAAGTGTTGCAGTCAAACAGGAAGGATTTATATTATGTATTTTAAAAACTGCAATTGAAGAAGTAACAACATTTCAGACTTCTAAAATATCATATAAAGAAATAACTAAGTCTTCTAAATGAAATGTACTGTATTCATAGGAATGAAAAGAATACTTATAACCTTGCTGTAAGTACATGAGTTTCAAGTGGCACACAATCACTCCTCTGTGGCACTTTAATATAAATTGTTAATATACACAGACTAAATGATGGAGTGTTGTTTTGTTCCTTTTCCCAGAGATATTTGAGTATAGATGACTTTTGTCTACAAGGTTTCTATTTGAAAGTTCTGTATCTTGTGGCAAATGATACATAACTTTCAAATTATGCAAGTATTTTGAAAAAAAATGAGCTAAGCTTGATGTAGATTGCTCAAGCCAAATATCGCTGCTTTACACCACCCCATGGGATGTTCATTTGCCATTTAATAGTTAGCACAGTTCAAGTTAATTTGAGTATCTCAGGTAAAGTATACAAATCAGCATATATTTGGGTAGCAGGAGAAGTATATAGGACAATTTACACCTTTGCTGTGATAGAAGAGAGCATGGTGTTGTGAGCCAGGCCAGGAATGGCATTGGGTGCACTCTGTGAGCGCAGAGTGAGTAAGACAAGAGCATAGTCAAGATCCAGTCCAAGGATAAGCACAGAGTCAGGAGTCTAGTCCAAGAGTCAGTTCGTACAGCAGGAAGGAAGCATAACATGAGAGCCTGAGAGTTACTCATGAGCAGGTTCAGGAACAAGACAAAGGCAGAGTCAGGAAATGGTCTGAAGAGCCACAGGGTAGAGGCAGGATCCCATGTAGTGGTCGCAGAGTCAGAGATTTCAACTTGTTGCTTCTACACCTAACAGCCTCCCTTGGCTGGTTTTTATAGCCATATGCCTAAGGGTCACACTTGCAGCCAATTACTCAAACAGCTGGTGTCGGGCCAGGAGGTGTGCACTGTAGTTTGTTCGTAGCCTCATTCTGTGATGCTCTAAGGGTGTGGTGATACTGGAGGGCTGGAAATGATGAACTGAGTTTCACCTGTTGAATCAGGGCTGGAGTGTGTCCATGGTTCTCCACCAGGTGTTAGCTGTGAATCCTGACAAGACTGCAGCTCACGTTCCTGCCTGTCAGCTTCTGCTGACTCAGAGCTGGCTACAGGGGGCTCCTCTTCTGAGGAGTCCTTGCTGTTGCTGAGCCATGGCTGAACCACAACACATAGCCAAACAGATTAGTCACATAATTCATAAACATTGGCATTTAGTGTCAGGAATTGATGGATGTTCGGGGACTCAAAAAATTGGATATAGAAGGGGTAGAAACATAAGAGAAATCATCACTAGATCTGATTTTCAGACGGAGAACAAGATAACCCCTGTGACATTAGGGCATCATAAATGTTTTCAAAATTGTGCAGCCTGCAAATATTCTATAGACATTAAGGAATATGCACATCCATAGAAAGGATATATGATCCAACTTCCACATTATTCTAATTGCAGAACACGCCAATCTGTGTATCTTTTGGAATGTGAGTGTAAAAAGCAATACATTGGTATTTCCATGCGCATGATTAAAGTCAGACTTTTGGGACAACTTTCTCGAATCAGGAATTCCATTATGACAGCTCCTCTCGTTGAGCATTTTGCTATGACCCACCATGACCCAGAGAAGTTTAAAAAATTGTTATTTACAAATATACACCACAGCAATACAAGTGTCATGATACACAGAAATTTCTATTGCAAAAAGAAGCAAGGTACATCTTTGAATATAGAACTTTTTCACCTTATGATTTAAATAATGAACTTGACTTATCCTCTTATTTGTAGTCTTTTATTTGTGTTAAATATACTCTGTGACTTTAAATGCACTGTGATTTTAAATGATTCAGGCACGATTAGCTTTAAGTATGCATGCTGAGTTTGTGCATGTAAGAACCACTTTGCCATAAGGAGTGTAACAAGTCCTTGTGGGAGTATGATAAGGCATGCAAAATATGTAAACTGTGTGGGTAACTCAAGTTTCAAATTGTTAATAACAAGGTTTGAAGTGTGTTTTGAATATCTGTATACAAGATGATGTGCTTGTTTTGTTATTTGTATTAGTTCCATAAGAATATATTGGCTCTGAAGAAGAAGTAGAATTAAAACTCTCTCGGCCGACAAGAGACGTCAGCCTGGTTTCTCAGTCTCCCTTAAGACTTAAAAGTTTGAAACTAAGAAAGTCTGAAACAGCAAAGAAGATTACAGTATTTTCAAGGACTGCATTCAGCCCATTTACGGTCTTGCTTTGGGAAGGCTTCTTTATACTGGTGTATTTGTTTCATAACTTTTGTGTTTAAACAGCAATAAGTACACGTGGATTATACTAAAAGATTTATAGTTTAATCTCTATGAATGATTTTCTCATTTATTATGTTTGAGACATATGCCTTTAAGTAATACTTTCAGTGGTATTTGATCTTGAGCAATACGTTTTCTCCATGGTGTATTTTGTTTTGTTATTGACCCACAACACATGGCACTTCCATACAGTCAACAGGAACTCCAGAGACCAGTGTTTATTTAAAATGACATCTGTATTGTGATGTACTGTACTCCCAGGAAAATACTGCTCATGGAAAGTAGCAGCCCACTGAGTTAAATAAGCCCAGTCACCTGAGGGATAGTAAAATGCTTATTATATCTCTACTTTTCATGAAGACGACTGGGAAAATCATTGCCTCCACTCAGGAAGGACTTTCATCTAGCCAGAGTGTCACATTTCAGTCAATGCATGTTTTTGTTTTAGGTATTACACCCATAGATGGGATTACGTTATTTCCCAAAATACCAATTACCTGTTGATCTTTTCACTCTGCGCCCTGCACTTTTCAGACAACCTTCTCCATTATTCCATTTTATTTGGCTTTAAGATTATAAATGCCCTAATTTTTTACTCTAAATAGTATGTGTGACTGTGGCAGTACTATAGCTCTACAGTTGGTTCCAGTTACATAAACAATTTGAGAATATAGTGCTATGGATAAATTCTAACAGCAAATAGCATTCTATTCCATGTTGTGAGACTCCTCTCTCACTGGTGCTGCACTCTGGCCCTCAGCTGTTGTGCTGCTTTCACTCCCTGGGGTCTCCCCAGGCCTCAGAAAAGGGGAGAAGGATTGCATCACCGAAGTCCACCATCTCTTTCCTGGGGTGTTACCCTTGCCTGGGCAATACAATGTTCCCTATCTCCTTCCTGGCCTGGTTGTGGAGCCATGTCATGCTTCCTTCCTGCTCCACCAATCAGCCCACCCCCTGCACCACCCCAATGGCTTGAGCCATCATCTGGGCCAAACATTGGACCACCACTTCCCACAGTCTTCTGTTCCACCCTTGCTAGCCCTCCCCCCTTCTCTCACTGGCCAGTTCCCTGACTGGCTCCTTCCAGGTTCTTCCATGGCTAGGCCCCTCCCATGCCATCACAGCTGGGCTTCTGTTGGCTGCCTTCATGCTTGCCAGATGGCCTCTGAAGCCCACTCCTCCCTAGCATTGTCTTTGTTGTCCCAGCCTCAGGAGATTATGTCATCTGCCAATGCCAAAAGCTCTGGGGCCCAGGAGGGAGGTGACGAGCCCATGTCCCATTGCTGATGCTACCTGCTGTCCTGGGTGTTCTGGTTGACAGTGGCTGCCTGTGGTACAAGGGAGGTGGGTTGAAGTCCACAACATTGCTGAGGCACCTCAGCCAAGGATGGCCCAGGGGCTGGTCCCAGAAAAATGTTCAATATAGGATTGTCCACCAACTGAGCATAAAGGTTAGGCTATGTTCTTCTTCAGTGCTGGAGTAGTTCATCTCAAATAACACTACATTAGATAAATTGTCTAGATACTATTTGATATTAGAACTGAATAAATCCCATCCATTCTTTGCACAAGACTGAGTATCATTTGAGGATACAAGGTTAATATTTTCTGCTAAAGCATGAGAGCAAAGGGTAAGAGGGAATCAATTTATAATATTAGAATAGGAAGAAACTTGGATAACATTCTTGCCTTCTTCAAAGTTTTTACTGAGCCCAGCCTTATACTGAGCCTTACATTTAGTCAGACCGTTGATTCATCTAGGTCACTGTTGTCTACTGTGAATGACAGCAGCTCTCCAGGATATAATGCAAAGAAAGGTCTTTCCCAACCCCTACTACATGAGATCCTTAGCTGGAGATGCCAGGGATAGAACCTAGGACTTTCTGCATTTCCTCTCTGACTAAGCTACAGCCACATCTTTCAATAGCCCTTTGCCTTGACAAGTTGGGCTGATCAGTTCTGAGAATCTACATGCTGCTCAAAAAAGTTACTGGCCTTCTGAATACACAGCTGCAATATGTGTGGATTGATGGCACAAACCTGACTGTCCTTTTTCCAAACACAAGGAGAAGCTTCAACGAAACTCAGTCCCTTTGTAAGAAAAAAATTATTTGTATAAAGGTACATACACACTAATCACTATACACCATTTACTCAGGAACAATACTCTGGAATAGACCTATTAAAGAATAACTTTGCTGTGTATAAAGTCTACAGTAGTTAATTTTTCTTAAGCCACTTCACACATACCCAAAAACTGTTGATGATGCTGACTTTGAGCAATTACAGTTTGTTCAACAGATGCACCTGTCTGCTGTCCACTTGCTGTGAAACCATCTGTGACTCCATCCACCTTCTGCATAGGCTTGTACCTAAAATACATTATAAACAATACTGGACAGTATTTATTTATTTCAATTCAACTGATGTACAGTGCAATGTCCCATTTCAACTGCTATATTATTTACACAGATTTTTTTTGTCTTCAACAATGATCTTAGTCTACACAGCTACAGTAAAACAAAAACAAAATATTTCAACTAACTTCCAAAAACTCATGTCTCAGATTTTTGGGGTAAGGAATAAACAACCCAGTTATCTATGACATGCACTCAAGCCACTAGCATTTTGCTGACTATAAGAAACAGATGAAAGATATTTAATTTGTTTTATAGCTCAACCTGTGGTAATCTGATTCACAGATCCAAGATTATTAAGTGAATAATCATTTAATTATACTTATCACTAGGCTAAGCACTGGTAAATTAATCAATTAATATAGCCATAGAAAAAACAGCATTTTCACAAATGACTCAGACTTCACGTAATTCAAAGCACACTTCCACATTGTAGACGGCACCATGATTTCTTCAACAGCTAGGTATGTAAACTCTAATTCCTATGCTTTGTCGTTTAAGCAAAATTCATGGGGTTTTATGGCTACCATACAAACACCAACTCTTACAGTATTTTTATCAAATTTACCCATTAGAAAATTGGTTTCCAGGCAGTTTTAAGAATCAGGAAAATGTTTATTTTTCATGCAACCTATGCTAATTGTAACAACTGTGGTTCAAAGATACAACTTTGTGTGGTTAATTCAATTGTGGGTTTGTTTGTTTTTTGGGTTTTTTTTAGATCCTCCATTTGTCTTTGGAGGTGCATGGTACAATGAAGAGATAAAAGCGGTCTTCACCTATCCGTTGCATCAAAATGATGTAGTTAAGGCAACGTTTGTGTCCTTTCTGTCCAGTATAAAATGCAAAATATACTTATTCCTAGATGCTACATCTGGAAAAAATCACTATACAGTACCGTATATTTACTATGCAAGTAACAAAGAACATTAGACGTGGCTTTGCATTATTCTTATAAATATTTTAAGTATTTTTTTTAATGATGTTGTGCAAAATCATAATTTGGTAATTTAAGTAGTACTGAATTAGTCTAGATTTCTGGCAGCTTCTCAAACCGCACAATCCCAGTGTTAATGTTAATATCATCAGGCTATTGATTTGAAATACAGCTGTGTACAGTAATTTTGTCATGTGGTCTTTAATGTAACAGATCTAATTTGTAACTCAAACCATGTACTTGAAAGTATCAACTCTTAACACAACAATTACAGGCAATGTTTTAAAAAAGTTAGAATTTGAGAAACCAGTTTACACTGTACAGCCAAAGTTAATCTTGTAATATTGTAGATCAAAATCATTTTAGCATTCTATGTTATGGAACAGTATCAAAATTAGGGAATATTATGTTACGGAATATTCTAAACTTTGAAAAAGAAAAGCAGACACATGGAAACTGATTACAGCTATATGAAGCAGGTGGTTAATATTAGCATCAGCTAGCTATGTTTGGCAAAAATAAGTTACAGTGAAGAACAATGATTGACTCAATTTAAGTCATATGTGGGCAGCTAGAAGCAAAACCAGAACTGAATCATTGGTTTATTGCTGTTTCTCACTACTAGACCACAAAAAAATGTTTCACATCATTTGTAGAAATCTTGAAAATTAAAATAAGAAAGCACCTCAGGAGCTTTGTAAAATAACAGTGTGAGATATGAATATTTTAAATAATACTAAATAAATAAATAAGATTTAAAATAAGATTTGGTAGAATGTAACCTCCATCCATTTCTGGTCCTTCATCTACCAAGCATCCTGATCTATAAATTGACTTCTGAATCATTCTCACACTGACTTTCTAAACAGT
>NW_015161404.1:2113592-2158213 GCF_001447785.1 Gekko japonicus
CCCCCATAGCCAGTAAACCAGTAAACCAAAACAGTCCAGTGGCACCTTTAAGACCAAGTTTTATTCAGGCACAAGCTCTCCCTCCTCTGTGAGGACAGATGTGCACCTCCCCCCCCAATAGCTAGCAATCCAAAACAGTCCAGTGGAGCTGGAGCAGTGGATGTGGCCTTCTGACACACTTCCGGTGATGTTCAGGGGGATAGCCTGTTCAGGAACTGGAATGACAGGGCCACGGAGTGGATTGACAGCCCCAGGGTGTGCCAGGAGTGTTCGGGAACTGGAATGACAGCCCCAGTTTTCAGAATATTTTTTTCCCTGTTTTCCTCCTCTAAAAACTAGGTGTGTCTTATGGTCAGGTGCGTCTTATGGTCCGAAAAATACGGTAATTGTTCACTGTTTTCAATGTTACATTAACTTGATAGGCAAATATTTCTGTATTCTTATCATGACTATATGAGACAATTTTGGTCCAAATATAGTATTTCCTTTTGTTTACTACAAAATCTGTGTTATCTATTTTCCACTTTTATTTTCTCCTACATCTCAGCAAAAAGATATGCTACATACAGTAGAGTAGTAGCACAGGGTGCAACAGTTTGCAGCTGTTTCTCTAATAATGGGTATATTTGTAATGTGGCTTGTAGATAACTTCCAGTTTGAGGGAAAGCAAATTGTATATTTAACAACTTTAAACTAATGGGAAGTTTTAATTACTATACAATCAGAATTAAGAACTGTACCGTGTGATCCTATGAATTCATAGGCTTAGAAGGGTGTAAGTCGGTTTAGGATTGCATTGGTAACAAGGTGACTTTTGATACAAAGTGGATTGTTAAATGTGAACGTTTATGTTACTTACCTGTTTCTCTGTTCACATCAAGGACAACATAAAAAGGTTATTTTGCACACAATTATTAACTGCTTTTACTCTAGAAACATAGTGGAAGAGAACAGATATCTGGAACTGGATTTAAATGAATTATCACTTTTTTGTGGTTTACTAAAGTCTGTGCTAGCTGTTAAACACAGAAAATGGCAACCCTCCTAGAACTACATTGCTGCAAATGTTACAAGCTGTCCCCAGCTACTCTGTATGAAAAGCTTTCAGAAATACAGTATTACTCGCATTTGAAAAGCGAATGGATGTGTTCCATTTTAAATTCGTTTCTTCAAAAAGGCAAGTTGTTTGCAAGGTCTTGCTCAGCTCACTGAGGACACTAATCCAAGTTGGCATCTGAAGACACAGCCCTGGCCTGTGGATATACTCTGGGAAATCAGACAGGATCTATCCACACATACACATGATGGATGTTTGGCCCCAAATCAGTGGATATATAGGGCAGAAACTCCAGGTATTGTTTTTGCATCACTTGAACTCAGTGGAGCTTGGAAATTTATGATATGCTGCCAAACGTTGATATTTAACGAAACTAAATAAAACAACAGCTATATTGAGGTTGCTGACTGGCCTGGGGTTAATAAGTTTGAAAAACTCATTCTCAACAGTGCTAAATGACGTTTTCAAGTGCTGCTGGTTTTGAATAAATTAGCAAAAACAAAAAAGAAACAGAATAAAGCTAAAATGTCACTATCTACTGTGGTATGTGACCACATTCCATACCATAACAATCCAACTGCACTAATCTCTAGTAATAGTTAATGGTAGACCATAAAATAATTATGCTTTGCCTAATGGGTTATTGCCACTATGTGACACAGAGTGTTGGACTGGATGGGCCACTGGCTTGATCCAACATGGCTTCTCTTATGTTCTTATGGTCTAAGGGATGGGGATCTCATCTTTTGCAAAGAGACTTAAAGTATCATTCTGCTTTCATTTTCTTAATCTCATAGGATTTTACATTGTAACTACAGCACATAATTTCAATGGTTCATTAAAAAGCAATTATGCAGTACGGTAAACAAGAACTGGTCTAGTGTACAGCCCTTATATTACACCATTTCCTGTATTCAGCCAAATACTGTATTTCACATTTAAGTGGCTTAATTATTCACAAGCAGTAAATCAAATTATAAACTTGTTTCTGAATTGTATCGTTTCAGATTGCTGGGCAGGGTCTAACTTGATTTAATGCTCCTCCATACCAAAAAGCCCCTGCAAAAAATTTCCACACAGAAAGTTTAATGTTAGGGAGCAGAATTTTAACTTAGTCTTCTGCCTGACATGCCAGTTTTCTAGGTGTATTTTTGTTGTTATTATGACAGAGCATTCACCAATGTGATCTCTCATCTGCCAGCAGAAATGGTACAGCCTGGAAATCACCTAATCTGCTACTTCTGAGTACTAGGCCACAGCACAATATTTATTTGCCTATTTAGGCTGTTTATATGACATGTAAACTGTAAAAACTGTAAAGGAATCATAGCATAATAAAAAGCAGTCAGACTTAAATTCAGAGTAGTGTACAGTACTGGAATAAAACCTTCAATATACACATTAATAAGTTTGCCTAATATAATGCACACATATGTCACATACACACACAAGGTCTGAGATAAAACATCAAAATAGACAAAAAAGTTGGACGTTTCCAGAATGCATTCATAGTGTCATCCAAGCAGAGCTACACCCTTTAATGGGCTTAGAAGAGAGCAAAGCTTAAGATGGCACTATAAAACTCCTTCAGCAATACAATACAATGGTACTATACATATAGGATGGAAAGAAATTAGAAGTGTTGCTAGGTATCAGGTAGGCATTGCTAGGTTTCCATACGTTCTGTGTCACTGAAATGTCTGTCAGTCAAGATTCTATGCTACTATTTAAGGCCAACTCTGAGTGCAGAAGAAGTTGATTCTTCATACAAAAGCTTTTCAGATGGCCACCATGTAGACATAAAAAGACAATAAAAAGCAGCAGTTCAAAAGAGGAACAATCAAACCAGACTAATGAACTGCAACAAAACAAAATTTAATAATCACTGCTGTACAGCACAAATGTACTCTGCTATCTAACAAAATTTTATTCCGTTATATTTGTAGTCCATCCTTCCTCAAAGGCCATCTAAATAGGCAAACATGATCTTTTTTTCCTTTACAAAAGAGCATTTCATTGATGGCCAAATCTTATTCTGCTGTTCATGTGAATGTTCCCCCAATTTCAAGATGAGAAGATACTAAAAACACAGGACTTGAAAAGGATTTAGAATCTCTCCACAAATTTTGGCATTAAATTATGGTATAGTTTTGCTACAGGACATTATTTATGTTCAGATGAAGACATTCCAATCAGACATCTAATTGGCCACATGTCAGGATGGGTACTTGTAAACTGAGACTTAGTACACTATGCCCCTCTTCCCTAGATTAAGTAGTAGGATGCTGAAAACAAACGCTAAAGGATAAGTGGTATGTTAGTTTGACAATACTCTACCTTTGTTTCTGCTGCATGGGTTGCTGTCTCATAGCCATATATTGCATGTCCTCTTGTAGACGATTAAGAGGAGAGTCTGGCTTGACACGAATCCCATAGTAATGATATTTGGAGTTCCCCCTTTGGGAAAGAGCAAATATTTAAAACTTACATAACCTGAAATTTATTGTGTACCCTCTGGCTTGTTCTTAAAATCTTGTAGATTTCACATTAGTCCTACCTCCTGCTGTTTCATGCTGGATGGACTAAATATAGACAGATGTAGCTGTGTTAGCCCCAAAGCAAAAGAATTACAAATCGGATCATGTGACATTTTCATCACACTAATTTTTGTTGCTGTGGGAGTAAGCAAATCTTCACACAAAAGGGAAAGCCTGTTGAATCCTAGATATTTGTACACTGAAATTGTTTACAAATAAAAATATTTTATAACCATTTCATATACTGGTCTGTTCACGATTTTTTTTAAAAAATTCAAACAGTGTCTTAAAGAGCAGGGGACTGTCAATTATTGTAAAGACTAAGGAAACTAATTATTCAATTGCTGTTCACAGTCTGCTTAAATTCCATTAAAGTCAGTGGAATTTAAGCAGCCCAGCTGTGTGCAGGATTACAACTAATATGTCTAATTTTACTCATTATCCTTTGGTTGGAAAAGCAGTACAAATCACAATTCTTATGCCTTTGAAATGTGTTGTATAGGTTTCCTTTTATGACATCATCATCAAAAGGCAGGCGGTCATACTTGGCAAAATATTTGCCACAAGTAATAAAAAGCTCAACTCATTATGCCAGATCATGTATTCTCCAAATATTGTTTGATTCACACACACACAGCACCATGCAGTGGTGTTTGGGACCATTATTGCATACATAAAACATGTTGCAGCAATGCACAAGCTCCCTTGTAGTCTAAAATGTGTTATCTGGACTGTTCATATTCACTGCGCAAGATGTGCCTGCAAATCTCACACTTTTGTTTCAAGGAGAGTTTGAGCAAACTCTCTCTAATAACTATGTTAGGCTGAAAGTCAAAAAGAAGGGGAGATTCTAGGAAATACTTTTCATATACTTATATAACATTAACTCTAGTTGTTAGATCTTAGATGTTTTGCAGTACAGTCCTAAGCAGAATTCCATCTTTCTAAGCCCACACTCTTCAACAAATTTAGAAGATTATAACTCTGCTTATGATTGCAATTTCAATCAGAACATATCCACTAACTCATATAGAGTCCCATTTGTATCATGTTTTTAAAAGTCTTAGCTAAATTGATAGAAAACTGATGACTTGCCAACATTTTATAAATAGAAATTAGAGAAGAAGGTGCTTAGCACTCATTTTGATATACTGCCCCTGTAGTTTATTTAGAAAATAATGTTTTAAAAAGTTTAATTTTTATTGGAGTTCAGAGTTATGCAAGAATTCTCTCACTTACAGCTCTGAACTCTGTTTCTTTACACTAACCTGGTTCCCAATCTCCTGGTCCGTAGGCCCATGAAAATTGACCTTATTAGCTTTCCAAAAGAAGCAGCATTGACTGGGTCCAATTTATGCTCTTGACAGTGTCTCAAGTAATGGTTGTAGAGGGTGCTTCTGGGCAGACTCACTCCTTCTGCCGTTTCATAGTTGTCTAAAAGCCACTGGAGCTATTTCAAATAGGAAAAAAGAAAAATGAACAAGATCTTACAGAAAGTTATGTTTTCACAAATACCAAGATGGCACTTCAAATTGGCTTATCATAACTTTTTCTACCCAGTAATTTTCCACAGAAAAGCTGAATGCCTCACATTTTCTTAAGATAATATTACCAATGCAGGGAAATATCAGAACTCATAACACTTGTGACCTCAGACAATATCTAATTCTTTGAGATAATGTTAATTTCATGTCTACTGATACATAGCGTGATGTAAAGTTATAGGTCCTGAGAGAATTTAAACAATATTGAAAGTAATGCACACAAAAATGAATTCTTATGAAAATTGTCTCATGTTTCTGTAAAAGCTTAGAGTGGTGAGTTTAAGATTTTTTATTGAGCAAATCTTATATTTTCCTATAAAACAGTGGAAATTTATGGATTAAATCTACTCCTATTCAGAGATGTGCAGTTCTAGGAGAAAAACATTATTTGGAGGGGATGGGACTTCTTCCACACCTTGCCACCAGGACATATACAGCATATTTTTGTATAAGTTATTCACATTTTTAAATGTGAATAATTTTGGAAACAATTAAAATGCTATAAAGTGCTTGATGATAAATTGTTAGAGTTCAGTGTTTTCAATGCTATAAAGTTTAAAAATGATAACCAAATATGTTAGTAGTCCCATCTATTGTGACTGTATAAAACCATTTCTTTCCAAATACCACACTTTCTTTCATTACTACAATGGTAACTTGATATCCGTCTATTCTGATTGTGACTACATGAGGCTTTTACCCAAATATAATATTTCTTCTGTTTACGACAAAATTTGTATTTTCTTATTTCAACTTTTATTTGTTCCTACCTCTCAGCTGGCAAAAATCAAGATATATGTGCTAAAGTAGTATGGGGTACTGCATTTTGCAGCAGTCTCCAATTTTGCTTGGAGATCTGTATTTTGCAAGGCATTTATACCTTTAAATTTCATAAATAATCCAAATTAGTACAATATATTGCATATATAAATGTATACAATACTCACTTTCTTAGCAAATCAAAACTTATTTTACTATTTAATAAGTTTTGATTTGATAAGAAAGTGAGTATTGCATATATTTTTATTTACCCCACATTTCTGTCACCCCTCAGTCCCTCAAGAAATAAGCCTTTCCCCCCATGGCTTCAAAATTTCTTGAAATTTTACATCTCTACTCTTCAATACTGTATTACATTCAATTGCAGTGATGACTAACTAGGACACCATAATATTTTTACTAGAGTATGGGCACTAAATCTGCAAGCAGGAAGAAAAACATTAATATGAATATTAGTTAGAGGGTACATTTTATATTGTTATATGCTTGCAAAACTACAGATAATAGTCATCACGGAAAAAAGAAATGAAGGGATGGATCCTATGCACCGATAAGTGTAGATTTCCCCCACTTTCTCCCAGCAAACACCAAAAAAATAATACTGGGAGTTGGGAGGTTCCATGGGGACAAAACAGTCACACAACAGAGGCGGCTGCAGTGAGGGGAGGGATGAAGAAAAAATTGTCCTTACTGTCTGATCTGCCACCTTCTCTTCACCAGAGAGGGTGGGATGATTTAGCACAGGGGCCTGCAGCCCATGTCCCCAAAGCCAAATATATTTCTAAATAGAACCAAATGTGACCTTTTTAAAAAGGAACTGAAATCTTTACATTAAATTATATTTGATGGGTAGATAGAATGGAAGAATAACCAATCCATACAGAATGGCAGACATTTCCTCACAGGTCATAGGCCCTGGGTTCAATGCTGTTAGGAAGCATGTATTTTCCCTGCTTCCCCACAGCATCATGATATATTCACACAACGCATAGAGTTTCCCACCTTCTCACCAATCTTGAAAAAGCCTAGTTTGCTCTGAAGTTTTGGGAAAGATTGAAGTAAATCCTGGATGGCTATTGTATAGGTGGGAAAATTTGGATTTTCCTGCCCACGTGGCTGTCATTTCCCCCAACACTGTCCCTGTAGCAGCCATTTCCTCCCTCTGCCACCGAGTGTATGTGTACTGAAATCATACTAGAGCATTATTAAACTGATGTAACACTGTAACAACGTGTGTAATAAATTCTCTGAATTCCCAGTTTTCATTTAAAAAAGCAAGTCTGTAGATCCTTTTGTTGTAGATTTAAGGGGAAAGGTGTATTTCTGCACCAGTAGGGGCTAGAGACTTATTTTTTACAAAAATAAAAACTGGGAGTTCAGAGAATCTGTTACATGTAATGCTGCAACATTGTACCAACATAATGATATTTTAATATATATTTTTAATTACAAAAGCCCTGGCAGTCAGGAGAGGGTGGGTGACCACTGCTGAGGGTTTAGGGCAGGGAAACTATGTCAAAAACCCTGTTGCTATTGGTCTTTATTTGCAGCTGCACCATCAATAAGAAAACTACACTACCCTGTCCCTGTACTTTCACAGGAATAAAAGACTTATTAGAAATGCTTTATAGAAAGGGAAATTATAGAGATGGCCAGTAATCCAAGTGAGAATCATGCACAGAACCATGCAAGCATACTAAAACAACCATGCAGGTGCTCCTGCTTAACTTTATTACTTATTGCGAGGCCTCATATGTGCCACTTCCTAATGAAAGATTCGCAACAACCAGTGTTTGAGGTGAATAAACATTATGGATTACTAATCAACATATCAATTCTCAATAATGTTAAAGTGTATACTTTGTTATACCAAATGGGCTTTCATTCTGGTGCTTTGTTGATTTCTTGCTCTGAATTTTGACATAGTTTGGCTCTTTACATATAAAATATTGATAGGCACTGATCTAGCATGTTTCTCCCTCCTCACAGCAGCTACCCCTATTGTGTGGGATTTGTTGATATGTGTATCCCAACTCCTAGCATTGCTTTTTTTTAATTCTCACAGCGGGAAAGGTGGGAAAGACCTGTGTCCACTAGCACCTTCCAATAAAACTGTGCTGAATTCATCAAGCATCAATGAACCCAAATGTACGGTAAATGACAACAGTACTATTTTATTAAAGTTATCGATGTCAGGTTTTACAGACTGTATGGAAATTCATGTTCAAGTCTGGAGTATCCAATAAAATTCAAACTTAAGGCACACAAGTACTTTTGTTTCAGAGATCACCAAAGTTTAGTCCAAAACAAATGTTAATATGAAGCAAACTTGTAGCATTTCATGAAAACACAAAATACTTGACCAACATGACTATTTAATAGAATTAAAATGACTACAGAATGCATTTAGTGAACAAATGGTAACAAACACTCTGTACAAGGCAGGTAAAGTGTATCATACAGTCAGTCAGGTAAAACACAGCTGTCATGTCAACATTACAAAGTCTAAACAGACACGAAAAAGAACTACAGTTTCTGGACAGAACATTGTGTGATTTTTAATTCTAGTATTTACAATATAGCAACTAAAATAGCAACTTCTTGAATTTGTTACCAGAGTTAACTAAGAGAACTTCTGTGATATAATGATGAAGAGATTGAGCTGTGAATCAGGAAGGCCCCAGTTCAGATCTTGCCTCGACCACAAACTCATTGCATGATCCTGCTCTAGTCACTATGTCTCAGTCCAACATTTGCAGTATGGGCCAAAACCAGAAAGAAGCCTAATCAGAGAGAGAACTGAATTCATACAAACCCAGATAGAAACAATGCTTGTTGGGAAAGAATAGCATGGATTGATATGCCAATTTTAACCACTTCTAAACTCTTCCTGACACATTAATAAAGAGGTTAGGGGAGCTCTTGATGGAGAAACAGGGTGGCTTTGTTGATAAGAGTATCTTTTTTCTGTTACATCATTCTTTCAAGTTATCTTCTGACGTAGAGTCTGCTGATCTAGCTATGCTGCTCAGTGCTACAGTAGCCTCTAGATTAGACTACTACAACACACTGTACATAAGTCTATCCTTGACAATGGCCCAGTCGCTTCAGATTGTTCTAAAATGTGGCAGTTGCTTCTATCATATAACACCTCTGTTTCAGCATCTACACTGATTACTTTACTGAACTGCTTCAGGGTCAAAGTCAGGGTGCTGATTTTTATTTCTAAAGCCCTAAATGCCTGGGATCATCATACTTAATAGAGTGCAATACATTTCTGTGTGCCAATTACATCCATCAGATCACCTCCGTTCTATACCCTCTTGCAAACCAGTATTCCTCTTGCTGGCTCAAGCAACGGCATTTTGGCTGACAAAACTAATGCTTTGTAACAGTCTACCTGAAGAGGTGCAGAGGGTACCAACACTTTTGATTTTTCATAAGGCATGTAAAGGTGCCCCATTTCAGAGCACCTTCTTTTGAGGCTAATGAAGTAGTAGATCTCTGTGGCAGATAACAACGGATAGTTACGTATGCTCTTGAATTACAATATTGTTTTTATTATTTCCCTTGCAATTTGGTATTGCTTTGTAAGCCACCTTGAGTTCTTGGGAAAAGGCAGGTTATAAATGTTCTAAGAAGTAAACATAGTTGCTATAAAGCTGTGGTGGCTCAAGTGGTTAAGACGCTGAACTGCAGGCTGTGGAAGGTCGGTAGTTCAGCGGTTCGAGACCCGAGTGTGCCGCATGACGGAGTGAGCTCCCGTCTCTAGTTCCAGCTCCTGCCAACCTAGCAGTTTCAAAGCAAGAAATTGCAAGTAGATAAATAGGTACCGTGTTTTCCCGAAAATAAGACACTGTCTTATATTTATTTTTTTCTCAAGAAGACACACTAGGGCTTATACCACAAATGCATTGAAATCCTGCTAGGGCTTATTTTTTGGGTAGGTCTTATTTTCGGGGAAACAGGGTACCACTACAGTGGAAAGGTAACAGCGTTCCGTGCGCCTTGGTGTTTAGTCATACCGGCCACATGACCACGGAAATGTCTTTGGACAGCGCTGGCTCTTCGGCTTTCAAACGGAGATGAGCACCGCAACCCTAGAGTCGTATTCGACTGGCTTTCGAGCAAGGGAACCTTTACCTTTTTATATAGTCATTTAATCTGAATAAAAGTAGTATATTAAAGCTGTGATCAAAGCTAAATATTGTGCTTTTTCAGTAACTATATTATGGCTCACTTTAACTGGGAAGTCAAACTTTTAAAAAGTTGGGGTCTGTTCTGGTTCCATGTCAAAAATATGTTTAAATTCTTCGGTTCAGTTCTAGTTCAGGCACTAAGTTCAAAAAGTGGTTTGGTAACAGGCTCAGAACCTTTGAACATGTTTAGATACATTTCATGAAGAATATCCTCACACTATTTGCTTACAATATAACTGTAAAATGGGTGGGAAAGGAAGCTTAATTTGAAATAGGAGAGGGGGAAGAATATTTAGCAATTTTAACCTGATTATTTTAATAACTTTGTGACTTTGTCTGAAGCCTTTGTGGGTGGTTAGGCCTAATTCTTTTTTTCTATTGCCATAGGGAGCAACATGGGGGCACCAATGCCAAAAAACTGGCATTGGTGTGATGTCACCTCTGGTTTTGGAACTGAAAGCAATGTCACAGCATCATCAACACCAGTTCTTGCTCCCACTGCTTCATGAAGCAGCAGTAGGACCACAGACCTCCAGGGCGTGAAATTGCCCACCTGGCAACCCTAGCCCATCACAGCTCCTCCTAGGATAGAATCACTTAGTATGGCTTGCATGATTTTTTAATAAACTTTGATTGCAGTTTCCTATTGCATAAGCCAATTATTGAACTATTTATTTATTTATTACTTACATTTATACCCCGCCCTCCCAGCGAACGGGTTCAGGGCGGCTTATAAAGGTCGGTACAATGTACCTGGTCTCCATAAAACATTTTAAACAAATTAAAACAGTCATACAGTTAAAATAAAGTGCTCACAGTCTTAGTCGATACTTCATTAGCTTAAGTGGCACTCTCTAAGATGTACCCCCAAAATTCCCAGCTCAGTGATTCGCCTCCTGAGGAGATATGGCTCTCTCTTCACAATAGGGCCGGCCCTGTACCACAGATGTTCAATAGTGGTAGTTGGTGGTAGTGGTGGGCGGCTTAGATATATAATAAAAATATGATGTCAAAATCCTTTTCTTCCTAAATGATATTCTACCATTATTTTGCTTATATTGAACATAGTTTTTTCTTTAAAAAAAACTAGCTTCTACAACATCCATATGCACACCTTAACAAAAGACAATCAAGCAATTATTCTGTCTTAGGAGAAAATGCTTTAGCAATGACTAGAGGTGATAATGAAGCTTTAGACCTAGCTACTCAGGGGGACAACAGGCAAAAAAATATATTATTTTATTATTAATCAGCTTAATTGCCTGACCACCACCTTACCCCACCTTTCAAATTCAACTCCTGTTCCTCCCCTTCTCATATTTGTCTTCTCCCCTACCTCTAATGCCTTCTACGTATTCTTTTAAGAAGCACCCACTAACCTAACAAAATGAAAAAAAGAAAAAAAAACTTATCCTGCTTACATATAGCAGAATGGCAGCAAGGAGGAACTACAGTGCCAAGGAAATACATGAAGATTGTAGTCTCAGTTCAAGAATTCTCATTACTAGACAACAATTTGTGGTTGGGCCAAGGTTTGGGTTCAGTTCCAGTTCACTGAAACGCCCTTTGGGAGGTTTGATTTGATTTCCTGCTTTTAACATCTAGATTTCCTTTTAACAGTTATGTAACTGGCAGTTTCTCTTTATCTGAGACTTACAGCAACTGACGTACATTGCAAAAGAAATCTTGACTGGAAGGATAACACTAGCTCAGAGTTTCCTAGCCTTCTGATAGCTAAGGAAGGGGCACATTTGGAGTAGCATTTTATTTTTACACCCCAAGTGGTTTACTTTGAGTATGAACAAGATGGGGTCCCCATACAAAATTATAAAAAATCTAATAAGTGTTGGAAATGTGAAAATAAGGTTGGCACATTTTACCATATATGGTGGCATTGTGAAAAAACTAAGAAATATTGGGTAATGGTGCATGAAGTTTTGCAAAAGGTGTTAGGTACGGGAGTAATACTTAAACCAGAGGTCTTATTGTTGAACATTTTACCTGAAAATTTCAACAAAGATGATCGCTATTTGATTGTATATTTTACGGTGGCCAGAATTCTTTACGCTAAATATTGGAAATCAACGGAGATACCAACAAAGTTTTGGAGGCAGTGGAATTGGATAGATTGACTTTATTGATAAAAGGTTTAACAGACTCTACATTCCAGAATACTTGGACACGGTTCTATAATTGGTATGATAATCACATGTAGGCAAGTTTATAATGGACAGACTATTCGTTTATTAGGAAGTATATACTCGATTGAGGTAGAGTTGGATGGTTATACAAGAATAGAGATTAAGGTGGATTAGGCATAAGCATAATGTTTGTTAAAAAGAATAACAACCCCCATATATGTGTGTGTATATATATGTTTATATGTTTATTTTGTGTTTGTTTGTGCAAAACGTGAAAATTTCAATAAAATTCTGCCTTTCGGGGCAGTTAAAAAAAGAAAGAAATTATAAGAAGGAAGAACAATTTGGAAACCCCATCTCAACTCCCCTATACAGGATTTATAAGATCCTGAGGGATAAATTTCACACCCTCTTGTTTTTCCTTTGATTCTCAACTGCTCTCAACATTCTGTGCCTTCTGAAGCATATTTAATCCCCATCAAGCTCTTTGTCAATTAACCAAAATTAAAAGCCATATTTTCTGCATGCCCAGGGAGTCTTCCAAGTATTTTTAAATGCCTTCTTTGTATGTAAATAGTCTGGTTATGTTGCTTTAGTAATTGGCATGGGGGCCAGCCATTTTATTAAGAAATCATGATGAACTGGGAACCAACAAGGAATAAAAGAAGGGGGGAGCAATGTGGAAAATCACACCCAAGACCTTATAACACCAGGATTCTATAAATTATCAGGAGCTTAAACAAATTAATTTCCTTGCCTCCTCAACTACTTTTAACATTCAATACCCCCTGGAGCATACTCCCTTCCCCACTAGGAGCCATTTCTGTTTATTTTTCTTTTGATTACTTTCCAGAAGTCATGTTTTCCTGAATATCTGACAGTCCCCCAAGTATGTGGCAAGCCCCCCTTACAATGCCAGTTGAGGTGTTTTCATGACTGCCTCTAGGGCAGCCACTTTGTTACCAGCTATAATGAATAGCTGCCCTCAGTGGCCCATTGTTAGTTGTTCTTTATGAGTCAAAGTACTGGGCATTCCTTTTAATTGGGAAAACATAAGCTTTATGAGTCAAAGTACTGGGCATTCCTTTTAATTGGGAAAACATAAGCTCAGACAAGTGATTCATGAAGGCAATCCTGCTTTATTTCCCGATGAAGAATGAGTGAATGATCCAATCACAAGCACAGGTAAGGATGAGACAACATTGTGGTAGACTGGAGAGAGGCAAAACTAGAGTAGTGAATCAAGAGGAGACCTTGTTGAATGGGCAAGTAATGGCTTTGTTATTTCATATGTACACTAGCAGTGCTTCTTCAGCAGAGTTTGGGAACCAGTGTACCAGCTTCTATGCTAGTGGAGAAAATGCTTTGGGGTTGATGTCAAAAACCCTAAGGCCTATGGATGTCAAAAACCCTAAGGCCACTTAAAAAGCTTTTACTCCAATAGACTTGTGGTGTCCCAACTGTTTATGCCTTCAATGCTTGACAAAAATCTTACTGCAAATAGGTGCATTTGCAAAAATATATCTCAGTCCTTATTATTACTGTAAATCTAGACCATCAAAGCCAATGTGGAAGCCTAGGGAAAATGCTGCTCTTATCCCTGTCAACCTACAGTCAACTGAATTCCATAGTGTTGAGAAATGGACTAATATTTGCTGTTTATATATGCTAACACACTACATAGATTGTGCACACACATTTGCTCATAGGCTCAAAGGTAAAGCTGTTTGAATCGCCTGTTGTGTGAGAGAGATTTTCACATAGAAGGTACTGAACTGCATTTAATGCTAATGAGTTTGCAGACACACAAACATAGCTGCTAAGCCTTATGGGAAGAAGAAGCACATTTCGCCATTGTTAGCAGGAAATACAGCTTTAAAAGACAAGTATTCCCCCATTGCTGAGAGACTTGATGCCATGTTTTACACGGAGCTAATCTGCATCTGAATTGCCATTTCCTGGTGGACATGCCTAGAGTCAATGGAAAGCCGGTATCTATCTGCACATCAAGGAAAATCATGACGCTGAGAATTAACACCTGACCAGATGGCTTTCCATGAGTTAGAGTCTAGAGTTTCAAATATTTATTTATTTATTTATTAAGATTTATACCCCGACCTCCCCGCAGAGCGGGCTCAGGGCGGCTTACAAGGGGCAAAGCCCATATAAAACAGATAAAAGCAATAAAACATTCATGACAGTTAATAAAATTATACTCAATTTAACAAGATGGTCTCCAGATGGTTCTTCAGGGTGATGTTATCCTATAGCTCAACCAGGTAAATCCAGTGGCCACGCAGAGACTGTGGCAGATCTTCCTGGGCCATCCTTACCCTGATGTTGTCCACCTCATTGGTGGCAGTGGTAGCCCCTATGTGAAAGCCTGGTGGACGAGCTCCATCTTACAGGCCCTGCGGAACTGCATAAGGTCCCGCAGGGCCCTGATCTCCTCCGGGAGCTCGTTCCACCAGGTAGGGGCCACCACTGAAAAGGATCTACCCTTTGTCTTTAGTTGATCCTTTGGTGTGCACAGCCAAAGAGGTCCATGCCCTGCTAGCTGGTTCTAGCAGAGTGTGATTTAAAAGTACCCCTAGATTCTATCATTCTTCACCTATTTTTACATTGCAACAGACAAGACGTCAGGAACAGGCAAGTATTAAACCGTGCACCTACCTACCTCCTAAGTAAATGAGAAACTATTTTCTATTCCTGTAACTCTAAAGGAAACTTGATTGCTTGTGGGTGTGAATCTGATTTTGTGTGTATGTGATTTCGATATTGCTCAGTAAAAAGACAATTTGTTTTGGAAAAACACCAGTCTCGTCTCCAACACTGGTACTCTCTGGGGCTGGCAGAACCTCCGTAAACTTTGGCAAGGACTCACGTTAAATTTAGTTAGCCATCTGTTATAAATAAAGCGATTGGCGTAACAATAGCAAGGCTTTCATGTGGAACTCAGTCAATCAAAGGACAAACAGGAAGGTTTGCAGCAGGTAAGGCTAGGCAGTGAGTATCTTCATTCGAATAAAATGAATGTACTAAACAGAAATAGTCTGCCATGGTCTGTATGCCTCATACTATGGTCCAGTATAGTAGTAGTGAGAGACAGCGGGGTGTAGGGACATATAAACTGCCATCACTCCAACAATGTGACATAACTTCCAGCATGAACCTGGACATGACGTTATCAAATTGGGGTGACATGCTAGGATTCCACTCCCCTGTTGCCCTACTGAGCAGCTGCAGTGGACTGGGGATGCTAGGATGGAGGTCTGCCCTCTGTCCAACCAGCAACGCAATGCAATACTAGCTAGATGTCTAGCTGGGACAAAATGAAGTATGGTGGTGCTGAGCAGCCAACTCCCAATTACCAAAAATAGTACTCAGCTGGACAGCCCACCATTGGCTCTTTCCCCCATTCCCTGTTGGGCACAATTAGGCAGCAGTTTGAGAAGGGGTAGTAAGGAATTTGTATTCTGGCTGAAATTTTACCTTAGCTAGCAATTTAGTAGGTGGCCTTAGGTAAACTACTACCTTTCAGCTTCAGCCACTCATCTGTAATTTAGGGATAAAAATACTGGACAAATTTACAGGGCTGCTGTAAAGATTAAGGAGATAAGGCATATGAAATACCCTGAATGCTCTAAAGCAAATAATGTGCTGTGCTATGTTTGAGGATTCCAAATTATTTTAATTAAGAGGATTTGTTTCTTACTGTTTTTTAAAACAAAATTTTAAAATGTATCATTTTAATTCAGTGATGCATATTCATGTTCAGATTGGTCACTCACAAGGATCTTGTAAATAAGTTATTTAAAGTTATGAAATCACAAGGCATGAGTGAAATACATTGGAAATGGTCACTTTTGATGTGTATTAAAACTATTTAATTAATGAGCTGGCAGAAGCATCTCTGTACTCAGGAGAAGTATACCTTTCAAACTTATTTGTTTGTGATAATTAACTTGGATATATTAAACTAGATATGTGATTGTTGTTTATCAAAAGGGAAATACTGGCTAGCAATTACAAAAATCATATACCTATCCCAGTTAAGTTCAAATACAGCATACAGGTTTATTTTGCTAATAAACTGTACTGCTGAGCAAAATTATTTTGCTAATAATCTGTACTTCTGAGAGAAATTCACTGTCCCCTGAAGAAGCTATTGTTAACAGAGCACAGTAAAGAACAAAATTAAGGTATTTGCTTTAGGACAGGCATGTTTCACTGGCAAAAACATCTGGCTCATAAAATGAAAAGCAGAATGTCATAGTTCACACATAGTAATAAAACTGAATAATTAAGGCATATTCCATAAATACACACAGTGATGAATGTTAGTATAGGGTAGACAACACAGATGTTTCACCTTGCCTGAGGCAGTATGAGGTGAATACTTCTCTGATAAATGACCAAATATTCTGGCAAAAGTTCATGCAGGATAGGTATATCAACAGCCATCAGCATTAAAGCTAAATAGAATTTCCATGCTCAGATGCATATGCCTCTGAATATCAGATGCTATAGATAAAGGGGATGAATATCAAAAATGAATATACCACAAAAGTGAGAAAGCATTAATCCTCAGACCAATATATAAATTATTTTTAGAAAATATAATTTAATAACTTAAGACAATACTGTTTAAATTAATTGAAAGGTTTGCTGTCATGGTGCCAAAAACATATAAAGTGGAATGTAAGTATACTGTATTCCATTACTATGTGAACATGTTCAAAATTAATTTTTGTTATTCAAACTGCAAGAAAATATTTTCATTATATGCAAAAACAATAGCTGTCTGCACCTACCTCCTACCCTATTTCATATCTAATCTTTCTCATTCAGCTCTTAGCCAAATTGCCAATTGTCATGTAAACAAAGAAACAAATAGGCAGAGGTTAATGTAAGTACAAAATAGTAATACAGAGATTCAATTTTTAAAAGCTATGACCTCTGACCAAATCCTATTAAACATATTCTCCTCATATGTTGCATTTTGGAGTAAAGAGCTAATTACTCGCAAGCAAAAATAATCATTATTTCATTATCAAATAAGGCTTCTTCCTTTTTACAGCCAAACAGCCCATTTTTCCCTGATAAGAGTGTTAATAAAACCAAAACACTAAAAGGAAACATTCAAGTGATGTCAGAAGAAGAGGCTTGTAAACACTGTGGATTATGTTGATAGATTTGATTGTTATACTAGGTGTGTAATGTTTTTCATTACAGCATTCACAGGAAGAATTGCACCATTAATTTAATTTTCATTTGGCTAATCATTAAAATAATTAAGCAAATTTTAAACGCTGCCATTTGAAAAATAAGTCTCAAAATAATGGAAACATATTTTTAAACTAATTGTTTTGTTTTCCAGAGATTCAATCATCTGCTATATTTTTAAAGAATCATTCATACATGAGATTTTCAGTTTTGAATGCTGTTCTATAAAAGAATGATTAATTTTGGTATGAAATGGACAATGTTAAAATAAATATGGGCAGTGTTAAAATAAATTTAAATGTAATTAAGCACCATGTTTTAATGTTTTTTTTCTTTTCCTTTCCTTTCAGAAAACTGCAAAAAGAAACTGTGAAAGTATAACTAGATTTACACAAAATTGTTCTTTGCCAGTAGGCAACAAAGGAAAAGTCCGAATAATATACTTCAAAATGATTCAACAGCTGGCAGTTAACTTATATGATAACAGGTACATTCTTATTGGCTTTGTGATGGTAATTTTTTTACATCCAAAATATCGGTCTTTAAGCTTATTTTAGATCTGAATCACTAATGGACCAGAAAATATAGGCTTTGTAACTCAAGAATATTTAAGTGGCAATATTTCCCAACTTTTGGCTAGCAGGGGGGAATATTCGGAAAGCATCAGAATGTCAGGATCTGTCTTTGTCCTGCTCTGACATGGGATGAAGCCTCCTCAGAGAGACTGGTCAAGCCCTCAGTGGAAAAGAAGCCCTATGATCTCTACTAACTTGAGGGTCCAGACATACCTTTGATCCAGAGGGGAAGACCTCCTGCTCCCCTACACAACAGGATTCAGTTCAAGATCAAGTAGAACGGACAGATTCAGACCCCCTGAGTGGATGCCTATGCGTCCAACCACCCCCACAGTCTCTCCTGATTAGGGGTATGAAGGGGGGAAAATATTTTTTTTCCAGATTCAAGTATAATAAAACCGATTTTTTTCCAGTATTCCCAAATATATCCGAATAACAATACCGGTATTGTATTCATACCCAAAAATATTTGGTATTCTCAAAAAACTTCGGCTCCATTATATCCTATGGGGCCCCTGTAGTCAATGGCAAAAATCTTCTAACAAGTATTCAGGGGGCTGGGGGGAGGGGTTTTTAGGTAGAAACACCAAATTTGTACTATAGCTGCTGGAGCCTCTCCCCAAAAGAACCCCCAAGTTTGGAAAAGATTGGACCAGGGGGTCCAATTCAAGGGGCGTCCAAAGAGGGTACCTCCAATCCTCCATTGTTTCCTACAGAAGGGGATGGGAAAAAGGCAGGCAGCAGTATCTCTCAGAGAATCTCTGCACTGGAAAGTAAGTGAGGTGTGGTGGTGTGAGGGGACATGTTTGCAAGACCAGCAGCAGAACCAGTGCAATGTGCCTGCCCACCAGAACCAGTGCCATTGTGGCAATCAGTGCTCAAACCCAATAGGACTCAGGTCAAATCTGAGGATCTCTGGGGCATGTTTGCAAGGCCAGCAGCAGAACCAGTGCAATCTGCCCTCCCACCAGAACCAGTGCCACTGTAGCAGTCAGTGCCCAAACCCAACAGGACTCAGGTCAAATCTGAGGATCTCTGGGGGCATGTTTACAAGGCCAGCAGCAGAACCAGTACAATGTGCCACACAATCTCCAACCTAGGCTCTCTCAGCAGCAGGAGCAGGAATTAAGTCAGCCAGCCAGAGATCCCTGCTTTTATACTCTCCGGCCATACACAGAAGAATTTCAAAAAATAACAAACTTCTGTGATTGGCCAAAGAGCAGTACGTCAAATCCTATTGGCTAGTGCTCCTCCCCTGGGAAAACAGCAAGCTAGTAGCTGGGCTCCAACAAATGAAGCCAGCAGCAACAACAGTATTGCAAGCTGCAATGGCATTTCCTAATGCATTGCAGTGACTGGCTGTCTGTACGGTTCCTCTTCCCCCTCCCTCCTGGAAAGCAGAGCAAAGGGTGGGAAAGAGACAAAAACGTCAGGAAAAAGGAGCCCTTTAAAGTTTAAAGCCTCCCAGAGCCGTATTTGGTAATGCCAAAAAAGCTGAACCACCCCCACAAATATTTTTGGGTTTTTTCCTGCATTCAGCATTCGGCTGCCGAATCAGCTTAGGGAATCTGATTCAGTATGCCAAATACCCCCAAAATGCCAAAAAGGCATTTTAGGGGTGGGGTGGGGTTGGTTGGTTGGTTCAGCTTTACTGAATGCATACCCCTACTCCTGATACCACAGGAGCAAAGAAAGTAGAGGTGACAGCCAAAGTATCACACCTTCTCCTCACAAATGAAAAGATAACCTGAATCAGATCACATAGTGCTCTATTATACTATACCAACTAGAAAAATGCTGATCACTTCGATCGGAAAATTGCGCATCAAGAAAATGCTTGTAAACTGCAAGGACTCTAATGGGGGGTTGTGTACAGACAAACATCTACAGAACCTCAATCAGTAGGGCCAAGGGCATCCACAGTCAGGAGTGAAGGGCAGATTATGCCCCCACTACAACACTATACTTACATTAATAATCTGTATAACAGTGAATGACAACTATTTACTTAAATGGAAGACAGCAGACTAAGCAGAGATGTACTTGGGAACATGACAAGGTGGAAGTTAAACTTTTCCTTTGGTGACTCCAATGCTGGATAAACATCTGCTCTTATCTACTCAATTCCACCTCTTCATCAGGATATCTCCATCCTGGATTCTGTTCCTTGATCAATCTGAAGTATGACGGAATTTGGATTATAAATGAAACTACAAAATTATTTTAACCTGTCAGTCACAGTTACAGTATGTTTTTCCTTTTCAAATGACAACAGAATACGTATTTGGTTTAACAGCATAAAGTCCACTTCAACTATGATTAAGTTACAGTTATATTTTTATTTATATTTTAACCTGTTACAGGAGCTTTGAAAACACAGTTATTTTAACACTAGTACCATCATTATGCGAGTCAGGAAATCAAAGTACTCAAGAAGTTGCTGCACTGACATTTTGCCTGAAAGACACAGCACTGAAGTGCCCTATGTTTAAAAATGGAAAAGAAGATTCAGAAACAAAACAAAAAGCAGCAAAACAAAACAAGCATTTAGAAGGCAGGCTAAGCATGCAGAACAAGCAAGGGATTAGTTTACATGAAGAAGAGGCAACTTACATGGCTGTTGAGAAGAGAGCTTCTGTGAGTGGACAGACCATCAGACTTTTGTAGTGTCTCAATCGCCATTTCAATCTGATAATAGATGTCATTAAAAAAAGGGCTCAAGACAAGATAGTAATAAAAAGAATGACCACAGAAATTTTGATAGATTGTCTAAAGTTCAAAAGAAAGCTTTAGTTCAAAGATAGCTAGTAATTACAATTTACTGAGGGCATGATCTTCAAAACTTTACACAAGCAAATTTTGCAACAGCTTCCACCAAAAATGAAAGATAAAGTTCCCAGAAAGACCACTTTTCTCTTTACTCCATTAAGGAAAAGAGGACAAGGTTAGGACTTATTGCTAAGCCACAATGCAAACATTAGTACTGAACATCTTAAATCCATACATAACAGAAAAACATCTCAGAAGAAAAGTATATGAAGTTGAAATATTTGACTGAGAGTCAATTGTTTGGCCTTACAACTTTGTTTTATGCGTCTCTTGTGTAGCAGTTATTAAAGTGTCAACTAAATGAGCAGCTTTCATTAAATTCATTTTTAAATTGTTAGTGAACCATCATAATTTATACATTGGGTTAACACCCTTGCCAGAATCCAAAGAAAAATGTTGGTGAACAGGAGTGAACCACACACAAAAGACGTGCTTTCTGTATTTGCTGCACCCATTCCTAACAAATAGCAAAGCCACCGTTCAGTTTAAGAAATGCCTTCTGTCTGATATAATGGAATCTGATGTGTGGAAAACAAGGAAGGCAAAGTCCCAGATGTGTGTGGATCTTTATCCCTAAAACATGCCTCTTCTTTGGATCCTGGACTTGTATAGACATTGTTATATAGATTGCATTTATATTGACAGAGATTTCAAACCTGTTTATAACAAGAATGATAGAAGAAAAGTTACGTTATTTGCAAAATACAAAATGTGAAATATAAAAATAATAGTTTGAGTCCACTGAACTATGAACTAAATGTGTTCATAAAGTGGACACACACCCTTTCTTCTACAGCCCCCTGTGCCTCCTAAAAGCTACTTACTAGTGTCAGGTGCCAGTTGAGAACTAACTAGAATGCGGGGGAGGGAGAGCAGCAGCTGGAAGGTAAATCAGGAGAAATTAACCTCCTCACCTCTTGTGAGAGCTTTTCGACAAAAAAGAGCACTAATCATATTAAAATACATACAGTAAGTCCTTATTGCATTCTGATAGTTAACTACCATCATTCCATTTTACATTGAAAAGGGAACTGATTTCACAGGCAACTTTTGTGCATCAAGAGAAACTGGTTTGGACATTTATGTTATAGTACAATTAGACTATTATTTTCAAGTTTGTTACAACAGAAGGGATATCCACAACACCTGATTTATGATATAGCTAATTCTCCATGTAGATGAGAGCTCATGAAAGACAGGCAGCATCAACAGGAAGACAGATTCATTTGCAGCCTTAAATTCCATGCACCAACATAAAGGATTTTTCAGCCACAGAATTTACTGCATCTGATGAAGATCCCCCCTCCATCTCAATGCACATGGACCATAAATAATAGCTGTTCAAATGCACCCCCAGGAAGGAGAACTGGTGTATACAATTCAACTTAACCTAACTCACAGGGCTGTTGTAGGATAAAGATAGGAAGAGCAGACCCATCTATACCTCCTTGAGCTCCTTGGAGGGAAGATGCATATAAATGTAATGGGGTAGTATGTTTCTGTCAGAACAAAAACTTATGCCTGCAGAGTACAACTTTTGCAGCTCCTCACTCCTCTGGCAGATGAAATGGACTGCAAAATCCTGCTCCTAGGAGATGTATATTGTGCTCATAGGGAAGCACAATTACTGGGGCATTTCAGGCTGTTACAGGAGGGGGGGACTACATAAGTTACACGCAATGAACAGAAGTCCTTGTGCCTGCAGAAACTTGACATGAGATAATAATTTTGGCAGGAAATTCTAATTCTCCCCTACACACACACACACACCAAAAATTGGGTAACATCTGCCTTCTTTGATTGGGACAAAAGGAGATAATTAGGTAAGAAGCACAAAAAAAGTTGACAACCATTCTGCTATTCTTTCCCACCCCTGCCCATTTCCCTAAAGATTTATGATCATTTCTCAATCACTCCTGTCCTTTTTATTAAAATTAATGAATATCAAGGGGCAAAATTGTTATGTGCATGTGAACGGTGTATAAACAACAGTACTTTAAACTCTCGGTGTAAAAAGTCTTATCCAGGACTGGTATTTTTACTGAATGGGGTGGGGCGGGGCCTTGATCTTTGACAGCTAAATACAGGTTTGCATCCAACCAGATTTTTTGCTGCTGAAAACAAGCAAGGTCCCCTTTAACCGCTCCAAAACACTTGCTGGGGATCATGGGACCTGCATGAATAAAAGCCATGTCAGATGGGGGCTGTAGTAAGGAGGGAACCAGAGCAAGACTGAGTGAAAGCCAGCTGGTAGATCCCAACTAATAAAAGGAGAAACGATAATTTGGGTGGGCAAGTAATGCTACAAGAACTGAACCGCATTTTGGATTCCTAACTTTGCTGAATGGGATTTACTGCCAAAGAAAAATGAAAATTGAGTTGTCTACATTATGATACTATAAAGTGATATTATTCCTTTATTTGCATAGAGTATGAACAGGGTGCCTTTTCAATAACACTGGTTAAATGCTAGTTTTTTAAAAATGATGATGACGATGATGATGTATGAATCATCACAGTCAGATATTAGACTGGTACACGGAGTTCTGCTATTTGAGATCTAACAAAGTTCTTGGGAACTGCAGCTGTATCTTCACAGGATCTTTGCTGTTCCAAGCAACTCTGTCTTCTGGAGCTGAACTGGGGTTATTTATTCAAGGCCCAGAATGTCTAGGTGTTTCTTGAAACTTCTAGGCACTGCTCCAACGGTTCCAATGACAAGTGGAATGATGGTCAGCTTCTTCTCCCAGAAGCACCCTAGTTCTATTTGTAGGTCTTGGTATTTTGTGATCTTCTCCTGTTCTTTCTTTTCTATTCTGCTATCTCCTCAGATTACATTGTCAATTATCTAAACCCTATCTACAATTCTGATATCAGGGGTGTTATGCTGCAGGTGTTCGTCTGTCTTTAACTTTTTTTTTTTTACTATTTTGGTAATTTTATTACAGAGTTGTTGTTTTTTATTGTAAAACAAATCATTACAGAAGACACATGGACTCTTAACAACATACCTAGTATCAATATAAGATAAATGGATACTGGATAGGCTTACATTCATAATTAGCTTAGTGGATGCGGCCTATTGTCTGTCCCTATTACCAATAGATTACACTGTCAGCCAAACAATAGCCCTTCATATTTTGGTTTCCTTATTTGTTTCCAGTCAAATTTGTCTATGTTCCTTTTCTCTAAGTCTGTCTTTAACTGCAAGTCCCAAAGAATCTTTGTTTCATCATTTGCCATGATCTTGTCTGGTTTGTGCTCCCATGAATTTCTGGCTGATGGTAAGCCATACTTCTTGCAAAGATTCCAGTGCTACATAGCTGCAACTCTATTGTGACATTCTATATAGTCAGTTCGAGCAATTTTACTGCAGGCACTGACCATGTGGTCAACTGTTTCATCCTTTGTCTTATGAATCTTGTCTTTCATAATATTTATTTTGAGTGTACACTCTTGTGCAGCTAGAATGTATCCTTCCGTTTTTTTCTTCAATTGCCCATTTGGTTCCACTTCCAGATGTTTTCATTATCAACTTTGTTCTCTATGTCCTTCAAATATTGCCCTTGCAAGTGCTTTTCCTGCCAGCTGTCAAAGTGAGTTTCGCAGTCTTTTTGTAAGTTTCTTTGGTTCCTACAACTTTAAATAAGTCTGCCTTCTATACTTCAACTAGAAGCTTCTCTTTGCTTTTCTTGGTGTAGCCATTCAGTGCTCATTCTTCTTCAACTGCTTGCTTAATTTTCAAGAGATCTCTTCCATCTAAATTTCTTGGTAAGTAAAGATGATCAACATCACTTCTAGGATGCAGTGAGTGATGCATCATCATTATCTTGTGAGATTTGCAATCTATTGCTTTTAATTCTACATGTTTCCAATTGATAATACCAGCTGTGTATCTTAGAACTGGGACTACCCACATATTAATTGCCTCTACCATGTTGCCTCCATTTAATTTTGTTCGCAATATCTTTTTAACTCTTTGGGGTAATATTCCTTGGTTGTATTTTTTTTTTAACAAGGGCATATTTGATGTCAGCTTCCAAAATTCCCAAGGGTTTTTTTTTGTTGTTGTTGTTGTTGTTTTCAAACCCCAGTGTTTCAATATTTTTGTTTGGAAGCTTGATTTCTTATTTTTCAACAATCTTTCCTCTATTAAATGTTAATACTGCATACTTGGTCAAGGCCAAATTCTATTGCTATATCTTTGCTAAGTATTCAAACTGTGTTTAGTAAAGAATCTGATGTTGTTGGTGTTGTTATCCTGCAGCTGCTTGAAGGAAAATATCCACACATTTGGACCTGTCTTTAAAAGCTGGTATCCTAGTCTTGTGCTGTTGAGAATTATGGTGAGTGGTATTAGGGCAATGACAAACAGCAGCAGTGATAGGTGAGTCTCCTTGGGAAATTCCTTGTTTGATATTAACTGCTCCAATTCCTTCTCCAGTCACTAACAACCTGGTGTTCCATTTACTCATGCCATTTTTTAATTTAAAAAAATATTTTATTTCATACTCTCATGGCATTTTTGATAAACATTATTACAGTTTTGCTGATGCCTATCATTTTAGGATCCATGTATGTGAGAGTGAATCAAATGCCTTTTTGTAATCAATCCAAGCAACATTCAAGTTTGTTTTCTGCCTTTTAGAAGTTTGCAAGACCATTTTATCAAACAGTGATCTTTAGTGCCTCGGAAGTTTTGGAAAATTCCGTTTTGTTCATCTGGCAAAATTTAATTGAGTTGCAGATATTCTTGAATGAAATTGGTTACAATTCCCATCAGTAGTTTAAAAGTTGTTGGGAGGCAGGTAGAGGGGCAGAAGTTACTTGTCAGTTTGGTGTAGTGGTTAAGTGCATGGACTCTAATCTGGGAGAACTGGGTTTGATTCCCCACTCCTCCACTTGCAGCTGCTGGATGACCTTGGCAAGCCATAGTTCTGTCAGTGCTATTCTTGAAAAAGAGCAGTTTCTGTCAGAGCTCTCTCAGCCCCACCTACTTACAGGGTGTCTGTTGTGGGGAGGGGAAGGGAAAGGAGTTTGTAAGCCACTCTGAGACTCTGAGTGAAGGTCGGGGTATAAATTGAATCTCTTCTTCTTTCTCTTTTTTCTGCCAGTTGTTATTCAGTCTTCTATTGCTTTGGAATGGAACACATCATTAAACTGCTGGATCAATTGTGGATGAAGACCTGTCAACTCTTTAAGCCAGTAGCTATGAACTTCATCTCTTCCAGGTGCTGTCCAGTTTTTCATTTTCGTCAACTGTTTTTGCAGGTTTTCCATGGTTATCGTAAGATCCTCCATTTGCTTTCCTTTCAGTTTGTTTTCCACAAGTGATCCAGGTGACTTTTTTCTTGTATTCTTTTGAATCCTCCCAGAGTTCTTTCCAGAAGGTTGATGTGTTTTCTATGTCTGGTTTCACTTCTACTTATTCATCTCCCTCTAGTGATTTGTAGAACTGTCTCTGGTTAGTCTAGAACTGAAAGTTTTGTATGTATTATGGGATCCTACTGTTGTGCCTCCTGATCATCTTGGACATTGCAACAATTCTGAATGATTTATTCTGCAAATTCATCAGGCGCTTAAGCCCTAATGGCATTTCTTGATTTCCCCCCCTCCAATCTCATTAACTGCCTTTTTCTTACTGACCATTCCCAGTTATCTTGTTACTACAACCGCCACACTAAACATCAACTGGTTGCTTTCTGTTATGATTGCTGTAGGAATTGATTCAATTGCTGCACTGATATTTTCAATGAGTCCTGCAAGTTTTCTTTGATGTTGTTCTGAGCACAGGTAATCTTTGTCTTTTTTGCTCATAATATGCTCTAAGATGATGATGGTGGTGGTGGTGGTAGTAATCCCCAGTATGGCAACTCAGGGTACTACAGTGTCCACTGATGTGTTTCCACATACCTGCTTGCTTGTTAAGACTTGAGGATAAAATCCAAAGGATTTTAAATGGAACAGGTAAAAGGCACTTTGGGATGTTGCCTACTAGCTGACTGAATAGTAAGGGACTGAGCTCATCTTGGGCAGGCACATAAAAGCTAGGAGCCCTCATGTTGACCACATATGCCAGCTTCTTCTTTCTGAGCTTGGCTACTCACCCTGTCACAAATTCTCCCATTCTTTTGTAAACTGAAACCAAACAGCATCCCTTCTCCAAAGCAAAGTGCTTTCCTCCCCCTCTTTGAAACAGCAGGTGCTTCAGGAGCTCAGACTTCATCACCTTTGTGTCTGTAAGGGGCATCCATTCAAAAAACAGCTGGCTCAATCACAGGACGATGTTTGACTTGGTAATATTCAGTCTTGTGGTAGCCATTTTATGATTGGTCCCTCTTTGTGATTGCAATGCAGTGCTCATTACCCCTTTCTTAAAATTCCAAAAGTGCCAGCAGCCTCAAGACTGTTGGGGATCCTTAGATTACAGGATGGCAGTAGCCTTTAATATGTAAATCCATTTCACTACTGAATCCCCGAGGCTACATCCGCACACTGTTGGATACTGCACTATAATTGTGCAGTATTATTATCATTATGCAGAAAATTTATATGCCACTCCTTCAGGGACCTGTTCAAGATGGCTCACAAGTAAAACCAATACAATGAAATCATACCAACAAGAAATATGAACAATATTAAAAACAAGCAATTAAAATGGGGGGGGAGGGAACCTCAACACCACTAAGCGGTCTAAAATAGCCATAAACCAATGCCCAGGTTACGAGCGTACTCTAAAAACAGTTTTTAAAAACAAATCTTTTCATTTTGAAAGCCTGGGTAAAAATACATGTTTTTGCTTGACACCTAAAAGATAGTAGAGTAGATGCTAGGTGAGCTTCAAGGCAGAGGGCATTCCAAAGGACAGATGCTACCACTGAAAATGCCCTGTCTCTAGTTGCCAGCTGCCTCACCTCTCCAGATGGGGGCACAGGGAGCAGGGGCTTGAAAACAGAGTTTATACTGATAGTTCACAATTAGATTTCCCCATATGAACACAAACCAGTTGTAAATTATTCCTACTATACAAAGATAGTGCAATATTAAAAAAATCTGGAGTAGATCCCACCATCTCTGTTCACTGCCGCACTGAAAGTGAGCTTTTCTACATAGGTTATTTCCCATAGGTTCAGTGTGGTTCTGAAGTGGGTTTTTTCCTGCTTTCCCATAGCATCATGGAGTATTCATGCATTTCCTGGGGTTTCCTTTAATCTTTCCTGAACATGCTCTGCTGCAAAGTTTTGGGAAAGACTGCAGCAAAATCTGGATGGCTACCATGAGAAAGGGGAAAGTTCAGATTTTTCTGGTACCATCCTCAATTATGGCTATTTCTTCCCACTTCCACCAGGGGAGTTGTTGTTTTTTTAAATCAAGTATGGGGTATCATTATATTGTTTCAACGTTACAAAAATTTGTGTATCATGTTCTCTGAATTTTCAGCTTTCATTCTATGGGCGCGATCACACACAATTAGCTGCGCCATAGGCACGAATGCTGGGCAGATTTAAAGGGTGCGATCAGACACGAACATCTGGGAAGTGCCCTGCACCCGTCAGCAACCCATTTTGCTCCACCACAGAAGTGGAGTAAAAAGACACCAGGGAAAGTTCGGTAGCAAACAGGTTGCTACGGGCCATGGATGGACTTTCCCCTGTCTGATCGCTGCAGCACACTCTCATTGTGGCAGGATGGTCTGATGAGGCCATCCTGACTCGATGCCGTTGCTTCCCCCCTCCCTTCTCAGTATGCTCATCATCGCACACTCCATAGGGAGCCCTCAGTGCTAAGATGTGATTCATGAATTCCCCGTTTAAGCGCATTGGGAACAAATGGCAAACCCCCCCAACCCCTGACTCACCAGCGGTTGCGTCTGATCACACAGTGGGGGGCTGCCCCCATGCCTTCAAAGGACTGTGTGATTGTGCAACTGCGGGTCAAATTCCTCTGGGGGAAATAGCCTTGCTTGCCCTGCATTATCTTGTGCGTGTGACCATCACCTATGTGATGGAGAAATGTCAGTGTGCAGGTGCTACAAAATGGATTGATTTTTAAAGAATATAACAGACTAGGATTAAGGCCTATTGTGGGAAGAAATACAACTGAGATTCTAAACCCCAGTTTAATCCCACTTTTACTGCCAGTTTGTGAGGAATGAACAAATCCCAAACTTGACCAAGCATCTGTGTTCAAATATGATGGCAATCTGAAGCTTAACTGAGGGCTTCTCAAAACAGAAGACCTCAATGGTTCTCATTGTGCAAGGGGAAGAAGGATGGGGGTTGCCACATCCCCTCGGCTTGCCAGTGGGGGGATTTGGGGGGTGTTTCAAGGGTGGGTGGGGACATCATGCAACAGCATCACATCAGGGATGTCATGCGGCAACACTCTGCATTTTGGGCAAAACTCTATGGGTTTTTTGGCCTAAAGCCATAGAGTTTTGATCAAAAAGCAGAGTGTCGCCATGCAACGTCCCGACATGATGATGTCACTTCCACATGACATCACGTCAGGGTCATCACTGCAGGCTGGTGGCAGGCAGAAGCCCAAAATATCAGGGGAACCCCTGCCTGGGCTGGAGGTCTGGCAACCTTAGGGAAAACTCAGCATGATGATAGGCTGCAATTGTATCTAGTGCAGAGGTTTCTTGTGATACCTGCCAGCTGAATGCAAGCTACCAAGCTCTGCTAGAAAATCACACCAAATCAGCCAAGCTTATTTGGAAGAGATTTTATGAAGCTGATTTGTGGCACCCACTGCCTAAATTAACATATTCCTCTGAAACATATGGAACACAGACACCAGGCCTGCAAACCCTTCTAAGCAAGGTATGTTAGAAATGTGGGAGGATAAAATAAAAGCTTCAGGTAGTTGTGTCAGGTTATCTTTCATAAAGATTTGTTCAAATTCATTCAGAATACAATGGTTGCAAAACTGAGCAGACAAGAAGTGGTGCTTGGATCAGTCACTTCCAATCTTTCACTGGACAATGGCACATCCTCAAAACAACCAGTGCTACTATACTGAAATCTTTCTAGATTTCCAGAGAGTAAACTCTCTAAACATTCTTCAGTTCTGATATGATACTTCCATACCTGTAAATAAACCTTTTGTATATAATGACTTGCCTATGATAGCTAATGATGTCAGTCTAAAACTTCCAATACATTATGTTAGCTAGAATGTTACTCATTACTGTCATATGCTGGCTTTGCAGGAGTTCATACATTTTCTTAAAACAGCCAGCCTATGCTGAGATTTCTTCCCTGAGCCTTTGGGGGAAAATGAGGCTAAACGTTATGTGTGGCTATGCTGGATGAATGTGGGAATGGCCCACTTTTTGGTTTCAATATTCAAGATTCTATTACAGACTTTTTTCCTCTTAAACCCTTTCTTATGAAGCATGCTATGTTAAAAATTCAAACAACTGTTACTAAGTATATGAATGATTATGAAAATGCAAGAGTGGAAATTATTTTGTTCACAAACAGATGCCTGTTTAATACATGTGCACACATGTCACCACTCCATATGCTAAGAAAAAACACTCAGAAAGAACATTCATCAGAAGAGTGGGGGAGGGGGAGGGGGAGGGAAAGACCTAGAGAGTATCATAATAGAGATGTGTTTTCTGCTTTACAGAAAACGTAAGATAAATATAACTGGATGCTCTCAAAGCACAACTGTCCAGTTATTAGATGATGCAAAGAATATGTTTGAATTATGCTAATGATACATATTTGCTTATTTCTATTATTTCACAGCTCCCTTTCTTGGCCATTATCATTTTACTGACTCAGAAATCTCTGTTGTTTAGGTCCTTCTCATGTTGTGGGGATAACGTGAAACACTCCAGTGGAAGAGACAACACTGCTTTTTTCACCACGTATTATTCCTCCCATGGTACTACCATAATAATGATATGGGCCCTTAGAAGTCTGTCTCTTAAATCATACATGCTAGAAACTTTTAAAAAATAATTTGCTTTCTGAAAATCTCAATGATTTTCACAAAATTTTGCACTTCTTTTGAATTACCAATTTCAAATAAGTAGACACACAAACCACTAGTGGTATGTGCAAGACAAGGAAGAGATACCGCACAAGCTACTATAAATCTATAAGGTTGCTTTCAGGAAGAGTGATAACAGCCAGAACCTGGTTTCGTACCTTTCTTCACATACTGCTCTAATATTCAGAAATCTAAAACCATAAATTTAAATCTTTGAGTGCAGTAAAAAACAAATCCTTCGGAGAAAACTAAGGTGATTCATAGCTATAGCTCTGAAACATCTGTGAAGACATCTGTGTTACTGCTAAGCAACCATACAAATGGTTCTATTTTTGATGTCCAAAAAGCTTTTTAAATTTAACTGAAACTCAGCCCTAGTTTATAAGAACATGGGACAAAAAAAAAATCTCTTGTTTTTCGTTAGTAATTGATTCACTTTTAAGAAGCTTCTCAACAAACTAGCCTCCAAGCTATGTGAATCTTATGAGGATGGCAGACACCTCGCTTCAAGGTCCCTGCATCATTAGGAAAATCCCTTGTATGGTGTGGTGGTGATACAGCAGCCAGCAAGATTTGTGCTCCAGAAGCTTGCCAGTACATACAACTCTGAACCCATGAGCTGGAGCCATGAGAAAAAAACTTATTATTGAACGAGTATTTCCTGTTACACCAGAGAAGAAATCTTCATTGAGACCCCCGAGTCAACACTTCTGATTCCATGAACAAGAGCTGGATGACAAATTGGCAAGGGTGGGGTAATTAATTCAATGTAAAGGTTTGGAACCCCATTACATTCCTGTAATGTGTGAAAAGAACAATAACGGGACTCTGCTTTGTAATTTTTTACCTACTGAACATATACACTTGTGTGCTCACTATTAAATAAATATGATCAAGCTTAACATACTAAAAGACTGTTACAAAAGTCAATACATATTTTCACAATGTAGCTTAAATATGCCAATTACTCTTTAGGCAGAAGAACTTCTAATAATAGCGTGGATCATAAGATTCAGTTACACTAAGTGAGAGTCTTCAATGAATGAGAATCTTTGGATCCAACTCATTATTTTTAACTACCTCATTCCTTCCACTTTTGTACCTTTAATACTATTACTAATCAAAGTCATATCAGTTATAAAAATAATAAATAATGGTTTCTGACAAGGCTGAACTGTGACTTCTCTTCTTGTAATGAAAAACAGAACTACATAAACATGCTTAAAATAAATTACCAATCAGATATTGGTGTAGCATGAGTTAGAAAGGTTATAGTACACATACATGCCTCAGGAAACCAGTGTCCTTTAACAATTATTTCTTCTCATTGTACAAAAAGTACATACATTCTTCTATTCCTTGCCTCCACCAAACCTATATGAATGTGGAAAAGCTCAGCTACAACACAAGCAGGTTTGAAAGGCTCACAACAGAAAAATACTCCAATTGTATGGTTATAATGGTCAAAAGCGAAATGAGCACAAGCTATCTGTGCTGCAACAAAATCTCTCCAGGAATAATGTGCCGTTTCACTACTGTATCCGATGTCTTGAAGACTAAGATAAAAACATCAAAGGAGTCAAATAGGGCTGTATCTTGGGGCCCCTTCTCTTTGCCCTATATATTAATGACTTGATCAGAAACTTAGAAACAGTCAGCATTCATCCTCCTACTCTAGCAAGTCGACATATGGTAGCCTTACTATACACCGATTATATGGTTCTACTATCTAGGACACCAGTAGGACTTAAAAGGGCATTAAGACAGGCTGGCACCTTGTGATTTACATTTACAGGAGATTAATTACCAAAAAGACCAAAATCATGTCTTTTGGTAAGAGGCCTAACTTAAGGAAGTGGAGTAAAAAGGGCCATAGCCTGGAGCAAGTATTGTCTTTTAAATATCTAGGGATCATGTTCCAGTCCTCAGGGGCAAAGAAGGCTCATCACGAATGTATTTCCAACCCGGGAAGCAAGTCCATGCTTAACATCATCCAATTCAGTTCAACAAAAGGGGGGGGTATACCTGCTGGACTAAAACTATACTTAAATGGTACCACAGCTTATGTATGGTATTATGCTGGGCCTTCCCTCTTCAAGCTTTGCACCCCTGGAAAAGATACAGTCAAAATTTTTAAGATCTTTCAATTTCCAACCAGTGCCTCTAATGCCAGTTTACGTTTAGAAACTGGGTTGATTAGAGTGGAGGCCAGGATAATTCTGGCTCCCATAAATGCCTGTCTAGGGGTATGCCACAGACCCTCCAATATTATTGCCCTAATCCTTAGGGATAGTCACTGTTAAATTGGCTTAGAGCAGTTTATCAGAACGAAGATACACCTACTTGGGTTCTCCTTTGAGTCTCTACAGGTACTGCCATTAGAACAGGCCAGGGCCATAATTAAACAAAGAATATACAACACTGAAAGGCAAAACGATAAGCCTCAATCTATCTGGCATCACAGAGAATGAAGTACATAGTTGCACCTGCAACATACCTATAGCTCCTAGAGATTCCATCACATTGCAGGTGCACATTACTCTATAGCCATATGCAATATCTATCCATCAGCGGTCCTAGAAAGGCCGGTATAAAAAGATGCCATTGATTGAGTGTCTATGCCCTTGTGGCTCAGGGAAAATATAAACAATCGAACATATATTATTGCATTGTGGCTATTATGAAGACAGTAGAGCAAATACCCTTTATCCTATTTTAAGGAGGTTCTACATGTATTCAGATAAGGAGATAACCCAGAAACTCCTATTTGACCCTGACCCACAGCTCATATTGAACTGTGCTAAATTTTTAGATATAGCCCAAAGAATTCGCAGAGATCAAGTATAGCAGAGTCCAAGAGGTTATGGGTAATTGAAAGGACAAATCATGTATATAAATCTTGTTTTATTTCATATCATGAGAGTTTCAGAAATTTATAAGCGAATTTAAAAAACTGTTACTATATACCTTATACATAATCTATATGTTTTAGAAATTGTATAACAAAATTTTAAAATTGTTATAATTGTATTACTGACACAGTTAAAATATGGCTGCAGCCGATTTGTGCTGGTTATGTACAGAATAAACTTGACTTGATAAAAACAGCGGCTGCTTGGTACTAATTACTAGTTTTAGTTGTTATGTTTTTTTAAGTGGTAATAATGTTAAACACCTGCCAAAGGCAATGAAAAATTATGGATTCAGACTAATTTTTTAATGTAGCAACTCACAGAAACACTTCCAATACATTTCAACTTCACAAATGTTTGTCTATACTCATACAAATCTTGAAATACCAAGTTCATATTAAAACAGCTGTTTCTAACCTAATTTCCATTCTTGAATCTCTGATTAGTTCAAATCTATGTTTACTGTTATAAATGAAGCTGAGAGTTTAATATTCAATTGTAATAACTTTCAGAGTGAGTAAAGGGAACAGGAGGATGTTGCTAATTTCCTGATATTCCTTGGCTCTACAAGAACTGTATCTCTTTAAGATAGCATCCTTCAATCAACAAACAATGAAACAATGAAACTCTCTGCTTAACACCCCCCACAAACACTATATATATAATTGGAGATATTATTTATCTAGCACCATTTGAGTATCATAACATACAAAGATAAAAGCCATAACAAACAACAATCTGATGTTGTAAAAGGAATTATCTTTTAGATAATAGCAAATTATTCAAACATTTAATCTAATGTATTAAAGGTTCATCTGTTCCTATAACTGCCAATTGTGGTTCACAGTATAAATCTACACTACTTTCCATTCTATAACTATTAGATGTTGTGATTTTCAAATGCTCAGCTTATGATAAGAGATGAAATTACCTCCCCCCAACTTAATATTTATTGATAGCATAAAGTAATTGGAGAAGAACTTGATAGGCTTTGTTTTCTTACAAAATATATATCAGGGTAATATATGTTTCCATGTAGTACTGCTGCAGGAGAAACACAAAGAAATTATACACCAGTTTCTTGTATTTTTCATTATAGTGAAATTCTAGGAGGAAAAAAAATCTGGTTTTGTTGATGCCAAAAATAACGACAATTCACATTAAGAAAGCATATCTGAAAGCTGAATTTACCAGTCACTCTTTTTGACTTCTTCTATTTTAACACCAATTAGTCATAATAATAAAAAAGCACACAAGCTTCTGTAAAGTTTCTACCTCTTGAAAGCTTTGCAATTTTTAAACTCTTTTTTAACTTATGAAAACAGATGGTATGTGAAACAATTATGGTTTTACTTTGTACAGCATCATCATTTGATAAGTTTAAGTCCTATAGATTTTAAAATATTTTTTAAAAGAAATGGAGTTAAAGTCAGTATGCTTCCCATAGCTATAAGGAATAAATGAAATGCACCCAGAATGTATCTTTAAACTTAGGAACAAAAAGAAGAATCACGATTGGGGGGGGGAGAGCAATTAATCTTAAATACTGGGGTTTAGCGATCCTCCTTCATAAAACAACTCTATGTTTGAAATAGGTCTTCAAAAATTTCCTAAGCCATGATCCAAGGATTTATGTGTACACATAGAAGCACTTATGAAAATGTACAATGCCATTTTCAATTTCCTCTTTTTACTTCCTCAGATGCCACTTCAAAAAGCTGCTCCTGATAGTCAGTGCAGAGAAAAACACAGACACCTGAAGCTGCCTCATATTGAATCAAACCAATGATCCATCAAAGTCAATAATGTCTTCTCAGACTGGCCATGGCTATCCAGGGTCTTAGGCAGAAGTCTTCCACATCACCTACTACCTGATCCATTGAACTGGAAATGCTGGCGATTGAACCTTGGACCTTCTGCATGCCAAGCAGATCAAAATCCAGGTTTTCATGTGAAAATTCCACACACTTTCTGCATCCTGCTGTCTTTATTTTTATTATATTTACTATACGTAGATCTTACTCTAATGAGGGCTCCCAGTGGCCTCCTGCCCACCCACACCTCAAGCTTCATTGTCTCCATTTCTTACATTTATTCCATAATACAATTGGAGCAGATTGGAGCAACACTGCAAGGAGACTTTTTGGTCTTGGTCTTATGCATATACTATAAATATAGCTTTCTCCCAGTTTGTTCTTTCTTTTTAGAACCACAATAGAATAGAATCTTTCAATATGGACAATGTATATTGAGACTGTTTAGCAATGATGAAACTGAAAACCAAATAGGCTTGCTTTCTAAATAAGAAATTCCAAATTCTTACAAGCTGGCTTCATCTGTGCCACTGTTTTGTCATCAAGCAAGTTTTAATAAAGTTCCTAATCTCTGTGACATACCCCTTTCCCCATTTGCTTAAAATAAAAATTTACACACATTTAAATGGCAAGTTGCACCAAAATTGTATCACCTGTGGAATAAATAGTGGTCTTTTCTGATGCGCATATATACTGGACATGAAATTCTAATGTGAAAGGAATCTAGTTACAGAAATTGTAATACTGGAATTCCATTTATTTTACATTCATAATTATATTTTTAAAAAAATACTTGAAGAACCATCTCTAAGGTTGTCTATTCTTATACACACAAATAACACTGATGAAGACTGTGGGACTACTCATATGTTTTGAATAGTTGGCAGAAATTCCGTAGGGGAAAACATTCTGAGTGCTGTTGCTGTGTAGCTTGTAATATTTCAAGGCTCTTGTGTAACCTGCACTGAAATAAACAGAGGTTGTGCAGAGACAGCATTTTGTGGATTGTGCCTTCTTTAGGCAAACCCATGATTTCTGTTACTGAAAACAAACACGATGGAAAAGCATAACAAGAACCAAGCATCTCGGTATAAAGGTACATTACAATCTAAACTACTTACTGTAGCTGGGGAGGCTCGTGTTGTGTGAGTCACTGAATGGCCTGAATTTTCCATTGAATTGCCAATCAGGTAGGTACCTCCAGTGCTGCTGATAAGCTGTCCTCCAGTGACACCCATCTGAATGCCTCCAGTTCCCACCATACTATGAGAAGAGACCACTGTTGTCACCTGTGCAGAACTTCCTTGGGTATCAAAGTAATTCCCCCCAGTGTTTTGGCTGTACATCTGAGTTTCTGAGTAAGGATACGTAGTTGTTCGTCTTAAGGAAAAGAAAAGGAAAACAATTGATTATAGGTAAAGTGAGTCAGAATTTTCTTTGTGGAGCTGAGGGTACATCTGCTACAAACAATTAAATATTATACGGTACAAGGTATTTTTATTTTATAATATATGGTAAATTCTTCTTTTCCTGCATAAGCTATTACAAAGAAGCAACCAAAACAGAGTAGAGGGGTAATTATTCTCACAGTGCAATCCTATGAAAAATTATTTCCGTCTAAGGCCGTTGATTTTAACAGTCTCAGATTGGAGCAACACTGCAAGGAGAACTGCACAATCAGAATACTAAGAATAAACATTTTGCTAATGGCAGAACAGCACAGGAATACAAGGTATAAAGTTTGCCAGTGTCTTTTATTCAAATCTCATTTAAGTTATCTTCCAACACTCTAAAATCAGAATAGGAATACATTCCTTGCCAAATGCAATATAGTAGAATAGATAACCTATGCTTAGTAGTAGGAAAGGTAGTTTAATTTTGGAATGGGAGACTTGTTGAGGCACTAAAAGTATATTGAAGAACAAGGGAGAACAGTAACATCTATTACTCACTGTGAAAGTTCCTTCTATCTGGAAATTAAGGCATAATTTTAAATACTGAGTTCTACATTCCACAAACCACTGGAGGCAGAAAGACAATTTCAGTAATTCACCTCCCAAGGCAGAACATCCATTCTCAGTTCACTAACTTCTGTCGCCAAATCTGAAAGAAAAAGCTGGGGCCCCGGCTCACCCTCAGATCCTGTTTGTGGTCCTCCATAGGTAGGGAGAGTCAGTGAGGGCAAGGGCAGCCATAGCTGGCCACATCCTGCAGGGAAGGACGGGGTGCATGGGCAGCTGAGAGGCCGGGTGACTGCCAGAGCACAGAAGTTAGACCCAGTGCCTTCAAGGATGGCTTATGGCAAGGCCTGAATTGTGCTGTGGGGTCACTGGGGAAAAACCGCACCACACTGCCAGGCCAGCTCACCTTTGATCATGTAGTGGGGTTAGTAAGGTCCTGTGGCCCAGGAGCGCTCATGGCCAAATGTGATGTACAGTCAGCCTTTTTGCCTGCTCCCAGTGCACCCCAGGGTTTTGCTTGTTGGGCTTTAAGTTCTGGGGTTGAGTTATGTAGACAAGGCCATGCCCATGGGTGACCTTGGAAGCATTTAACACCTTGGGCAGTGAAAGCCAAGGCTACTACCTTACATGACCAGCAGGTAGGACTGCTTCCACAGAACATGTGACAGCATTCCAGGTCCTGGCAGGGGAACTGGGAGTCCCACTGGCTCACGACAAGATGGAGGATCCCGCAACACAGTTATCTTATTTGGGCACTCAATTCGATTCCATTGAAAGGACACCCCGCCTGCCAGAGGACAAGAACCTTGCACTGTACGTCCTTATTACCCGGGCACTGGCATGTGCTAAATGTACATTGAGGGAGCTGCAATCACTTGTGGAGAATCTTAACTTTGCCTGTCAGGCAGACATCCAGCAGGACCTTACCATCATGGAATTGTTCCCCATTCTCATGGCAGCAGTTCTCTGGGGGGAACAATTTCAGACCAGGGGAGTCAGATTCTGGTGCGTTAATAAAGCAGTGGTGAGGGTGGTGAATAAGTAAAATTCACTATCACAACGGGTTATACGACTGGTACACAGGCTTGTCCTCATGTGTTTGTCCACTAACACAATATTTTCAGCTCACTATGTAGCAGGCAGCGAGAACGGCATTGTAATTGCCTTATCTCACCTTCAGGAGGAGAGATTTCGCAGCCTGGTGCCGGAGGCCAACTGCTACCTGGACCCATTTCCCGAGGGGCTGGGAACATTGGAATATATCATAATGCAGGGAGTATTCCACTCAAGCATTGTAGTTGCCTTATCTCACCTTCAGGAGAGATTTCGCAGCCTGGTGCTGGAGGCCAACTGCTACCTGGACCCATTTCCCGAGGGGCTGGGAACATTGGAATATATCATAATGCAGGGAGTATTCCACTCAATGCCATCTACCTTTGCTCATATTCTTCAGTGGCTGCAGCCTTCTTGGCTTTCTCAGCAGGTGCTGGGGATTCAGATGTGTTGCTGGTGTCAGTTGAGTAGGTCCTCCAGTACATACCACACTTACTGGACCAGGGCTTTGCCCCCAGAACCATACGGGGCACATGGCTGCCATTTCATTCTTTAGCAAAGCTGGCAGCTTTACTGACCCATGCAACAGTTTCCTGGCTTGCAAGGCAGTGAAACAAAGGAGGAGGCTCTCCCCTAGAACACCCGATTTACATAGACCCTTGACATTTGTTACTCTGACATGGCTGGTGCGTAAACTTCCGAGCCTGTGCTGGTATCCTTACAAGACCACACTATTTGAAACAGCATTTATCTTGGCCTTTTTGGGGCACTGACAGTTGGTGAATTCCTCATGAGTTTTGGCCCCATTCCTTTCATACTGGAGTGGCAACTACAGTGGCCAGTTTGGGATTACAGCCATTGTGCATCCAAGCCATCAGGTGACAGCACTCTGAGGCATACAGGACTTACGTCTGGCTGCACCTCACTGCTGATGTTTAACAATACCTCATTCAGTTTCAGTGAAGTGGCACAAGTTGGTGTGATCTGTGGTCACAGCACTGTACACTGGGGGCAAATCTATGCAGCTTCGTCTGGATGGGACAAGGACCTTGGCCTGGGAGCAGCACCGCAAATCACCTGAATAGGCACAAGGGGAATGAGATGGGATGAACTACTGCCTACAGTCCATCATTGCAAAGGACAACATGGGTCCCTGGATGTGTTGGTGATACAACTGGGCAAGAATGACCTGGGGAACTGCATGGGTATTGATTTTGCACACCAGGCAGAGGTGGATTTGCAGACACTATGGGTAGAGCTACCAACCATGACCATCCTGTAGTTACACTGGCTGAAACGGTGCTCTTGGCGTGGGGCCAGGTTCCCTGGAAGGGTCAACATGGGGAGGAGAAGAGATTGCGAGGACCATTGGGGGCCACAGAATTCATCATCTGGACATCTCTCACTGGTTGGAGGCCCTGTTTCAGGTGGACAGCATTCGCTTATTTTCATGGGGTGATGGACATCTGGCTGCATGGGTTAGGTTTGGCCTGTGGACTTGGCTACCACTGTAGGAGCACTGGTGGGAGGATGCCCGGCTCTGGTGGTGGTATCAGCACAGGGCCAAATCTACTTTAGGGAAACTGACCTGTGTGCCCATTTCCCCTGTGTGTCGAGATCCCCTTAAGGGATCTTAGGGTGAAGGCTTTCAAGGAGCATGCCCAGATCAGGGGCTGCCAAGAGGCATACCCCGACTGAGGGCTGCCAACAGATTTCCCTCATGCTCAAGTGGCATGGGAGACCGTTTAGTGGCGGCTGTCCTTCTGGAATCTGCCATCCTGCCATCCCATGGGTCTCCCCCACCCCAGCAGGCAGGCTGGGGTACATCAACTGGCAGGCGGGTCAGTCGATGCCAGGATCCAGTTGCCCTATACTGTGCCAAAACATCTTACAGTTATTTATTGAGGGGTTATCAGTGGAGAGATCCCTCGCCTTTCCTGCCCTCTCCCCTCCCCTAGGTGCTGGGGCTACAAAATGCTATACATATAACAGTAAAAGGAACAAATGTGCAGAATACAAACATTGTAACAGAACATGTTAATTAACAGTTAAAACTCCAGAATCAAACACACACACACACTCAGAAAATTAACAGTCACAGTTTGCACCCCAAAAGGGAAAAAATAAGCCCCCCCCAACCAATGCTCCCTCTAAGCTGTGAAGTCTTGTAAGCACAAATTCTACTTTGTGAGCTACTGGCATGAAAGTTGTGAGCGAGCGATTATGGCTACTGCATAAATTAGTTTGCTCTGGAGCCATCCTTCCTGAGCTAAGGCAAAAACGTGTGAGTCGGAGGCTAAAAAACTGTGAGCTAGCTCACAGTTTCTCAGCTTAGAGGCAACACTGCCCCCAACATAAGGTGGGACATAATGATACTCTCAGGTTTTAGATATAAGGAACCTTCACATGGAGTAATCAATGTTCTGTTCTCATCTGGAACCGAGGACATAATTTTGAATATCAGGGTGCTCTGCAGTTGTGGCAATTTATGAGACAGAAACTACTGCTAACTAGAGAATAAAAACAGAATTAAACAACCTGCTTAAGTGCCTACCACCAAAAAAAATGGCATTTGCCAAGGCAATGGTATCCAGTTTGTAGTACCTAACCAATATAGATACAGAAGCCCATGTTGCCATCCAGCAGCTATCTTCTAGTGGTTCATTGGAGTCAGATCCTGCTGCACTCCTGCAAGAATGAGCAGTTATGCCTTCTAAGGGCATACCTTGAAAGGAATACCATATTTACTTGAGATGACCCCCTTAAAGAAACATCTTTAAAGCAAAAAAATAAAATCACTGGACATTACTGTAACTTTATATGTTAATATAAGATGACCTCTTTTTTGATGGCATCCATATCTGGAAAAAACTAGACTTGCACTTGAGTAAATATTGTATACTTTAACAATACACTCCTGAAGGCATTTCCTGAGGGAGGCCTTGGAAATCATTTTCACTTCCACAATAGAAGAAAACAATAAACAAAGGCACTGACTTATGAAAGTGAGAGATTCTTCCGTGATATATGCACAGGGTCTGCATAAACCCAGGGTGTACAAACGTTCTTTCACAGAAGTGAATTGACCTTTGGGACAACTATGGGATCGGGCCTAAGGACGACTTTACCCTCATGGAATACACACAACCTGGGACCAATAGATAATTTACTGTGTTTTGATACTCTATGTGCTCATATGATCACAACCACATGTAGAACCCTGAGTCTGTGATGCTTCAAGGAGACTTCCTGTAGAGGCTCAAATGGGTGGTCTCATGAGGGCCTGTAAACAGCAACATGTGAAATGATGCTATATTAGAGCACAGAAGAGTGAAGCCCCATGAAGAAAGCACTTCATGTGCAGGTATCTGGATACCGGAATCCCATCTCTGTGGCCAAGAAGAGGGGTTAATGCTGATGCCTATCTGCAGAATACCTGGATGGAGAATTTGAGCCAGCCCAGCCTATGAAAAGAACTGAAGAAACCTGTAATGCTGTAATTTTTCTTTTTCACCATTGAGAAAAAGCTGCCTAAGTGGAGTCATATGTCCTGGAGGTGGAAGAGTTCCTTGAAGCTAATATCACCCTGGCAAATCTTCTGAAAACCCTAGCTGGAATAGGATTCGCCACTCAATTTCCAGATGATGAGATGTAGCCATTCTGGTTCTGGATGGAAGAGAGGTCCACATGTCAGCATCATGTGTAAAATAGGAATGGTTCACAAAAAGCTGAATTGATAGCTCCATATTGAAAGGCATATATCATATCCTGTGGCCATGGGGTTATTAGAGCATCTGTCTGTTCTGCCTTGGAAGTTGACAGTTCAACAGAAATGCAAACAGATCTGCTACAGGTTGAACATATGTGTTGGAAAAACTGCAGATTCAGGCACAATTCCCTGTGTTATACCTTATGGCAAGTGAACCAATCTGCCATCACATAGTTTATGCCACTGATATGTTCTGCTTTCAAGGATGCAACATTCCTCTCGGCCCAAGCCAAGAAATTGCACTATTCCTCATGGAGACGATTTGATCAGTCCCCCTGACAGTTTATGGGTGCTTTGGCTGTCATATTGACTGTTAGGAGGCACATATCTTTGCCCAGCCAGGGTCTCTGAACATGCAAGAAGGCCAGTCAAATGGCTCTTAATTCCGCCAGATTGACACTGAGGCTTGTCTCCTCCACTGGCCATGAACCTTGGGCCTGGCCCAAGAAGCAGTTTGCTCATAGAGGACTGTCATCAGTCATGATGGTATACACGCTGCAGATCTAAAAAGGCAATTTCACTGTCCACCATGTGTTGCTGCATCTCAACTGGCGACCTATGCATACTCTTCTGTGATTCCTCAAAACTATGGATTTCTGGAATGGCAAGAGAGTACACTGAAGGACACTGGACTGTACTCTGGTATATGGAACAGTCTCTGTTGCTGTATTCATGGGTTCTTGGAAATGGGCAAAAAACCCAGGCCTGCTGAAGCATGTAGCTGCTGATGTTACATTCTAGATCTTGTCCAGTGATAGGAAGAATTTTTCCCTGACATTATTGATTCACACTCCTGTCTGAAATGGAAATGGATGTCTCTTTCCTATTTTTCCAGGAATCCATAATCCTGCGGTGAGAGAGATCTGTTTAACAGGCTGCCAAATAAGAGTGGATATTAACTCCTTTGTGATACAGGCTGACCACCACAGTAACAATTAGCTTTAAGAACATACATGGGGCATTAGAATGAAGGGCATAGCCCTGAACTGAAGTTGTTGGTCATCATTACAAAGTGGTGAAATGGATTGCCAGCACTGTGGCCTCATGGTTATGGAGCAGCCCATGTTTTGCTTCCTTATCTGTAGAGAATGGCCATTAGCACTTACCATGAAGGGTCCTTCTCCTCTGAAGCCCGGAAGACATCTGCATGGGTTATTCCCACTGTGCCTTTAGGGAGGCAGGAAACAGTTTTTTCCTCTTCCTGTTGGCGCCTTCGGAATAGCCCATCCCCCAGTTGTGGGACTCCGAAAGCAGTGCTCTCAGGCTAACTTAACAGCCTTGCTCTATAAAAAACATAACTGAGAAACATAACTCTAACAAGAATACAACTTGTCAACAGTAGAGTTAGAATAGAAGAAGAGATCAGCACAGTAATAGACAGAGAGGATGATGAAGAAGGGAGGGCCCAGATGTCCTCCTGACCTCAGAGGAGAAAGGACCCTTCACAGTAAGTGCCAATGGCCATTCTCCCTCTGAGGTGGAGGACATCTGCATGGGACCTCCCAGAGCAGTGTCCCTTATCCGGGTGGGTCATCATCATCTTCCAGAGTGACAACGTGCTGTAGGACTCTTCTTCGGAACGCCGCATCTGCAGAAGCCGCCATATTGATCCTGTAGTGACGAACAAATGTAGAAATCGAAGACCAAGGTGCTGCTTTGCACACTTCCTTGACTAAGGCTCTGTTGGTGAATGCGGCGTTGGTGTCTGCACTCCTGAGAGAGTGCACTGTTATACCACTGGGGACATCCTGCCCCACAGTCTTGTACGCTTCCATGATGCAGGACCAAAGAACTGTACTTATCGCGGCCTTGGACATTCTGTCTCCTTTTTGTGACTGACAAGTGTTGACGAACATAACATCCATTTTCCGCCAGGTTTCCATCCACAAAATGTAAATCTTGAGAGCTCTTCTGATGTCTAAGGTATGCCACTCAAGTTCTCTGGGATGTTTAGGCTGTGGACAAAATGTTGGTAGGGATATCTCCGGCGACCGGTGGAAAGCAGAAAACACCTTTGGCTGGAAGGTTGGATCCGGACGGTGTACGACCCTGTCCCTGTGGAAAATGCATAGATGACTTGACAGACAGTGCACCAAGCTCAGAAACCCTTCGCGCTGAAGTGATGGCAACTAAGAACAAGGTCTTCATCCGCAGCCATCTCAGCCCCACCTCCCTTAGGGGCTTGAATGGAGGCTTCATAAGTGCAGCTAGAACTG
>NW_015161404.1:2158257-2180106 GCF_001447785.1 Gekko japonicus
TGAAGAAAAACTTGAACATGGGGATGCTTGGTGAGTTTGAACCCCCCCAGGGAAAGTAGCACCGTGGACAGAGCTACTGTTTGTCTACGTAAAGTGGCTGACTTGAGACCAGAGTCCAAACCCTCTTGCAAGAAGGCCAAAACCGAAGCTACTGAGGGAGATAGAGGATTCACCCTCTTACATCTGCACCACCTCACAAAGGCCTTCCAGGTAGTGTTATAGATATGTATAGTAGATTGTCTTCTGGAGGACAACATGATATCCGCTACCTTGTCGGAATAGCCTAACCTGGAGAGGTTGCACCATTCAATCTCCAGGTGGTCAGGCACAACCACTCCGGGTGTGGGTGCCAAACTGGCCCCTGATTCAGCATGTCTGGTCTCACTGGAAGCATAAGTGGAGGAATGACCACCATCCCCTGAAGGGTTGAAAACCACAGCCGACGGGCCCACCTGGGAGCCACTAAGATGGCCTCCACTCCAAGGTCTTAAATTCTGCGTATGATCCTGGACAGTAGGATGAAGGACAGGAATGTGTAGAGGAGAGTGCTGGGCCAAGGAGACGTCAACGCGTCTGTCGCTTCCGCTGCCTGGTGGAAGTACTGGGTGAAGAACCATGGCAGTTGGTGATTGCTTGGAGAGGTGAATAGGTCTACAGCAGGTTGACCCAACTTGCTCACTATCAGATGAAAAAGGTCGGGATGGAGAGACCACTCGCCCTCCTGAATAGTTTCTCTGCTGAGTCAATCTGCCTGAATGTTGTTGACTCCCCTGATGAGTTCCGCCCGAATAGACGGTACATTCTGTTCTGCCCAGGTGAGAATCTTCATCGCCTCTCGATGGAGCTGAGAGGACCGTGAGCCGCCCTGCTTGTTGATGTATGCCTTGGTGATGTTGTCCGTCCTCACCAAGATGTGTGAGTTGCGGAGTGTGGGCTCGAAGTGTATCAGAGCAAGGAAGACTGCTCTGAGTTCCAACAGATTGATGGGTAACCTTGCTTCTGTGGAACTCCATTTCCCTTGTACTGGGAAATCTTCCAGAGTCGCTCCCCAGCCCTGTAGGCTCGTGTCTGTAAAAACCTCCTTGGTCAGTGGGACATAATACTTCTTGCCCCTTGTCAAACTGGCTGAGGTCATCCACCAACGGAGACTGGATTTGATCTTGTGAGGAACCCGAAGGCTGACAGCTCACTTCTCCATGATCAAATTCTGGTAGAGTTGAAGAAACCCCTGCAGTGGTCTGGCATGGAGATGTGCCCACTGGACTGTGTCAATACAGGAAATCATCAGACCCAACAACCTGGCCAGATCCATCAATGAGGAGCAAACGCAGCAATAGACTAGGGATGCCATCTCCCCGATCTTCTTGGCCTTGGGTAGTGGTAGAAATGCACGTTGCTGGTAGTGTTGATGACTGCTCCCAGATGCTTGAGTCTCTGGGTAGGGTGAAGGGAGCTCTTGTCGATGTTGACCAGGAACCCGTGGTTCTGGAAACATTCCATAGTGGTTCTTGTGTTCCTGATGGACTCTGAGAGGCTGCTGGCCCGCACCAACGGGTCGTTTAGGTACGGGTGAATGTGAATCCCCAGGCTCCTGAGAGACACTATTGGAATGATGACTAATTTGGAAAACACCCGGGGCACCGAGAAAAGTCCAAAAGGAAGTGCTCGATACTGAAAATGCCGGTTGTATATACAGAAACAGAGAAAACGTTTGTGAGCAGGATGAATAGGTACATGGAGGTAGGCCTCTGTAAGATCTATAGAGGTCAGGAACTCGTTCAGCAACAGGGAGTCCGTAATCGCCTTCAGAATCTCCATGCAGAAGTGACGCAGCCTGATGAACCTGTTTAAGTACTTGAGATCCAGAATGGCTCTCCAGTCACCATTTCTTTTGGGCACCATGAACAGAATGGAGTATACTCCCCGACCCTGTTCGAGAGTGGGAACTGGCTCTATGGCCCTGATGTCAAACAAATACTGTATGGCTCTGGTAACAATGTTCCTTTTGTCTATGGATTTGCTGACTGGTGACTTCAGGAACCTTTCCAGTGGGTGAAAACGAAACTCTATGGCATAGCCCTGAGACACGGTCTCCATCGCCCAGGCATCCGCCTGGGGGACTGACCACACTGTGGAGAAATGAAGAAGACGTGCCCCCACTGGAAGCGATGTGCAGTCATGCCTGCTTGGGCTTGGCGTCCCGTTCTCCCCTGTCACTATTATTGAATGGTAGCTTGTGGAATCGGGAACCAAAGGATTCTCGCTTGCCAGGAGGCTTGGATGAATCCCACTTAGAGATGTGAAGGCCCGGAAAAAAACTGGAAAAATTCGGGAAAAAAACATTTTTTTTCCCTGAAGATTTTTTGTTTTTTTCCGAAAAATTGGAAAAATTGAAAAAAGAAAAGAAAAGAAAAAATGATTATGGAACGTTTTATTTTAACATGATGAATAAAATATTTTAAGACAAGGTGTTCAAATATTTTCCAAAACCAAAAAAGGTTAGTGGAAAGGAGGGCCAATATTAAAACCTTTTCATAAAAAGAGGTACATGTATTTATTAATAATAACAAATTAAAACATATATAGGGGCCCAATTACAACCAATATATATAAAACATAACCATAACCAGGGCTAAAAAAATTATATATATATTGGTTGTAATTGGGCCCCTATATATGTTTTATATACCTCTTTTTATGAAAAGGTTTTAATATTGGCCCTCCTTTCCACTAACCTTTTTTTGGTTTTGGAGTTCTTTGTTAGGTTTAGTTTTTTTCCCTTTCTTGTTACTGCTTCCAAGTATTTTCCAAATCATTTCTAAAATATATATATATGGTATCAGATTGCTCTAATTTCTGTGCACTGAGGACAAGCCAGTCCTAGGTTACAAACTGAACTCTCCAATGCAACATGCATTTCTTCGTTTAGGAGGTGCTATTGTCAGAAGAAAATAAAAAGGTTTCAGTTTTGTTTTTGCATGTGGGTGGGTATTCTGTTTGTAATAATTGTTTGGATACACTATATTTTTAATATGCTAGTTGTGATAATTTCATGCCAAATAAAAATGTCCATAGTCATAGTTTATGTTCCTAAAGTAACAGAATGACTTTCAGTCTAGAAAAGACAAAAGAAAAGCTAATGTAGCGTTTTTTTCAATTTTTCCGAAAATTTCCGTTTTGAGCTTCAAAATTTCCGGAAATTTTACATCTCTAATCCCACTGCGGTCTCCTTGGTTCTTGGCGGAACCTGGCAAGGGAATTCTGCGTACAAAAGGAATGATTGCCCCGTCTGTCAGGGCGTCGAATGGACTTGGGCATGGCTTTCTTTTTGTCACGCATCTCAACCAGGATCTTGTCCAGAGCTTCACCAAAGAGCCGGTCTCCTTGGAATGCATAAGCAGTGACGATGGACTTGAATAGAGCATCATCTGGCCATGTCCATAACCAGAGGAGCCTTCTAACTACAGTGGTGGAAGCCAGGGCTTGAGACGCAAAGGCGAGGATGTCGAGGGTGGCATCCACCGTGAAGGGATTCACTTTAAGGATGCGAGAAGCCCATTCCAGCAGACGATTGTCCTCTGGAATCAATTGAATTAGTCTTCGAATCCAGACGATGGCGGCGCGAGAGGTGATGGATGCTGTAGAAGCTGCCCGCACCATCATGGCAACTGCCTCATGGATCCGTCTGAGCCTTCTTTTCAGTGGGCTCTCTGATGGTACCCTGACCATCCTCAGACAGAAGTCCCGAAGATTGGATTGCAGCCACAGGGCCACAGGGCCATCCACTGGAGAAACCTGCAATAACTCATTAGCATAGTTAGGTAATGCATAGAGCTTTTTAACAAGTGCAGGAAACTGCTTGTTGACCACAGGTCTATCCCATTCTGCCCTCAGCTGATGCTCAAAGGATTCTGGGAAGGGAAAACCCTTTTCAGAGTACTCCTCAGAGGCCTGTTGGTACTCAGAGGGAGGAAGAATCTCCAAGGCTTTGATGGCTTTGGTTAAAAATTGCTGGTATTCTTCAACCTTGAAGAACTGGCTGGACTGTTCAGGAAGCTTGATTTCGTCCTCATCCTCATCAGACAAAAATTCCCCGTCCTCCCTATTTTCCATGGAAGGAGAGGTGGATTGATCTTCCCCCCATCGCTCCCCCTCGCTCTCTCCAGGTGAGGAGGAAGAGCCTTTTACGCTGCCTTGGTGGGCCAGGAGGGGGGTGGGGATTCCACTGGAAGGGATAGAGACCCAGGAGCTGGGTTCCCTTGTCCTGGTGTGCAAGGAAGACACCTCCTGCTGCACAACCTGTCTTAATAAGGCCATAATATCCACAGGCTGCAAAAGGGCCCCCCGCCACAGTCGTCTTACCGCTCAGTTGGGAGGGCCTCAGGCCATCCTCCATGTCGAGCTGGTCTGAAGGGGAGCACTGGAGAGATCTCTCTGCTCCCGGGGAGCAGTGGAGTGGCCGTAGGAGGGTTCCAGAACTGAAGGCACGCTGCCGGATTGGCGGGCTCTTCATCCGAAGGCTCTTGGTGGTGCTTGTGTGCATGCTGCGCCGACGACGAGCCTGCCACGGCCGTTGGGGGAACTCGATCTGGCCTCGAAGGCAGGTCGGCCCCTGTGGTGCCTCTTGCAACCGCCTCCTCTGCTCTGTGCGAAGCATCCTCTTTGCCTGACGGGAAGGCTTTGGGGGCGTCTTTTCCCGTCATTTGGGAGGTCGGAGCGATCGTCCTCTTCAGGTCAAAAGACCCCGATCTTCTCAGCTTTGCTTCCCCACGGAAGCAGCAGAGAAAAGAAGAGGAGCAAGAGGAAAGAGAAAGCAGGCAAGGCAAGAAGGAAAGAAGGGAAAGTAGCAAAGTAGGAAAATATATACAGCTGAAACTTAGCTAAGCCTATGCTGCTGCTCCCTAGCGAGGCAGGAACGAAACTGGGGGATGAGCTATTCCGAAGGCGCCAACAGGAAGAGGGAAAAACTATTTCCTGCCTCCCTAAAGGCACGGTGGGAATAACCCATGCAGATGTCCTCCACCTCAGAGGGAGAACTCTGACCAAAGGATGGAGAGCTGCTACTGGTACATCAATTAATGGGAAAGAATACAAATGTCTAAAGTGCCCCAAGGCCCATAGGATATAATGGGGCCGAATTGCCGCCAAAATTCAACAGCAATTCAGCGGCAAGCCAATTCAGATCAGAGAATCTGAATCGGCCTGCAGCAGCCCGAAAGGGGTCCGAATGGGCCATCCCTATTAGCCACAAGGTATAGATAGGAACTCTCAGTCTGGGGCAAGTGATGCTCTATATTCTTGGTGCTTGGTGGGGGGCAACAGTGGGAGGACTTCTAGATTCCTGGCCCCACTGGTGGACCTCCTGATGGCACCTGGTATTTTTGGCCACTGTGTAACAGAGTGTTGGACTGGATGGGCCATTGGCCTGATCCAACATTGGCTTCTCTTATGTTCTTATGTTCCTATATTTGGCCCAGCTGAGGTCAAAATGGCCACCAGCACCAGAATCAAACCTGACTCTACAGGACTGCAGCCTTTTGACCTGTTCCAGGACTCAGCCATTTGGGGTGTTGCTGTGCAGGTTTGGGAATTGGCTTGGGAATTGATGTTGTTAAACTGTCCTCTGCCACTTCTGTCATTTGAAGGTACTCTTATGCTGGCTGTTGTGAAGCCATTACACCAGAGATGCAGCCACAGGTTGAGGAGGAGGGGGCAAGGTGAGAAAAAGACAGAAGAAGACTACATAGAGGTGTTTTTTTTAAAAAAAAAGTAGGAAGAACAGAAACTAACCTTACTAATAGAGTCACGCTAAAAGCAAAGCGGACCTATTTTTGCTTTCTTGCTCTCAAAACAGAGGCAGGAAAAGAACTGGAATGGGGGTTCTGCCCTGGGTGAAGCATATATTGGAAGCAACTTTCTGTCTCCAACAACTCAGAGAAGACCAAAAAAAATAAGATATTCAAAATTATGCCCTCTGTTCCAGATGAGAAAGGAAAAATTCTCAAGATTCTACTATCCCTCTGAAACCATATGGGCGGGGAGCAGAACAGGATGTCAGGTTTGTGTGTACTGTAGTACACAAGCATGTAAAACACTCTCTCTCTTTTTTCAGCTCAAAATCTTTCATAATTTTTCAAGGACTAGTGCTGATTTTATTAGATACCTCACATGAGGTGTGCTCTAGTCCATCAAAGCTTATGGTACAATAAGAATGTAATTCTAAACAGAGTTAAACCACTCTAAGTAATACACTGAAGTAATACAAATCACTGCAAGTCTGTTAGTCTTTAAGGTGCTACAAGACTTTTCTGAAATAAGCTACCACTGTTATCCCCCTAGAAACCATCTTTCTGACTTTTCTCGGGGGGGGGGTAGTAGTAGTAATTCTAACTAAACAATATGGCAGTTAAAGGGTAAATCATCTATATTTTCTGAAGTTTCAAGGGTAGCATGCACATGGCACACACCCACACATTGGTTTATTCCCAGCTGACTCTATTAGGTTCTATGTAAATGTCAAGACAATGATCCCTTGCCTTTTATAAATTAGTACTCCTGCCATCTCATCTTGCCTGAGCATGTACCTGAGTTGAATGCGACCCTGAAGCTTCTTTCATCTACTCATTCAATAGGATGCATTTACCTGCAAGCACACTAATTTTTCTTTTCATAAGTTACTTTTCAGTTTTAGAATGGTATTAGAGAAAGATTTCATTCCAGAAAGAGAAGGTTTTTCTTTGCATTTAGTTCTCGGTTCACATTTAATGTATTTTATTTCCTCACAGGAAATCTAATAGCTACCAAAATGTGAAGGCAGCGAAGAACCTTGATTTGAATAGCTTTTAATACTATTTCTGTTTTAAATTTTTCAGTCAACTTACATGAAACACAACTTTATAATAGTAATTATTATTTATATTTCCTCTACATGCATCTTCTAAAATAGTGCTCTTTGATAGTATGTTAAAAGTACAACATGATTAAAGCTAAGATTGAGCAAAAATACAAATGTTCTTGCTTTAAAATTAAGAAAAATGCTTATACGCATCACAAATTGTCAAAGTAAATGAGATTTTATACACTTCCAAAAGCTTTTCCAGTTTTAAATGTAAATTAGCCCTGCACAGCACAGCCACTAAAATACTAACTCCAATTTAGCTCCAAAGTACACAGCAAGTTTTTCTACTACCAGTTCTGAAAAGGAAATATCTCCAGTGTGTTTGACATTGTGGTCATTTTTTGCGATCAGTGCGTTAGACTGAACCCATGGGGTTAGATACAAAGGTACCCTTCTGTGCACAGAATATGTCATCTACACATGGAAAGAGTCATTCTGTAGTGGGAAGGGCACCTTTAGATCCAGCTCTTTATATGTGTTACCTCCCCTGAACTGGAAGAAAATTATCCCAAACAAAAAATACAGGAACATGAAAAAACTGCAAAAAGAAAAAGAAAAAAAGTAACATGTGACACTGACCTTGTGCTGTGCTTTCCCCTCCCACATAAGAATCATCCAATGTGGTGAAACAGGGGCTCACAGTGTAATGACATCTAAACACAGTGCAAGTACACAACATGTTATGGAAGAGGAGAGAGATGACTTGACATATGACTTCCATTTTTGGCAGCAGCCCTACATTTTTCATAACATCTTGTACCTTCCTTAGAAAACAGCAGGGTTAAGGAGTGAATAGCAGCACCCAGAAGGAGGTCAGGAGAAACAATAAAGATATGATACATGCAATGACTACATGTCATTCTGGTTTTAGCTCCAAACTACAAACTGAAGAAGTAATTTGACATCTCCATTCAAGATGGCTGTAATTACAGCTATACAAAGACTACATTGATTTCTTTCTATAAGCTTTGGAGATGACATAAATGAGCACCAAATCATGAATAAGAGCTTTAAATGCCTCAGATGGGATCTCACAGCTCAACCTTCTCACAGATTTGTGCTATAGGAGTTGACTAGAATACACCTGCTGCCTGTTACCAAGTTCTCAGTATTCACACATGAGCATCTCATAGCTACAATAGCAGCTAAAGTTCTCTGCCTTAAGGGGAACACAGCTCAGATCTATTACACAAGCGGAATTCCCCTTAGGGTTCTCTGGGTTCAAGCTCTCGTCATAACTGTTAAGTTTACATTTTACATGACATTGGTTTATTTAAACTATCTGATATACACAGGTTTTAAGTCTCTACTTAAAAGAAAAATATGCCCAAGAACTAGCAACATTATCAAATCATGGGCTTCTCCAAGAGAAGATGAAAAACAAACACCTGCCACCTTCTCAAGATCCAAGCCAAATACAAAATGTCCACAGCTACTATCAGAAGTCAATAGTAACAGAGCTTCAAAATAGAAAAGAAAGGAAATTAAGGAGATCATATGCAGGAAAAAGCATGCAATACACATGTCGATCATCCAGTATAACATCACACACGTGTTTTTATCTGCATGCACATGCATTCAAGCGTACACAGGGCTATCACACGTAACATGCTGATTGAATCCTTTTTTCCTACAAAAAAGCTTTTTCAATGTAAAAACAATGTAAGCTATGAAACAGCCCTGAGAAACAGGGTTAACAACACAAGCCTGTGGCTATACAATAAGCAGAATAACATATGTAAGCATAATAGAATGGAGTTTAGAAACCAAGGGCCAGGGGGGGAAATAGCTCCTGTCCAAAAAGAAGGAAATATCATGTTGGATGGGTGGCAGTGTTAAACTTTCAGAACAAAAGCTGCAGCACGCCTGCATGCACAATAACTCCCAACTATTATTACAGCACCTCCACTAGGTAGTAAAGCACCATGAAGTCCACATCATGACAAATTTCAGGGAATTAAATGATGAGGAAGCATCAGAAATTTATACATAGAACATTAAACAGCAGAAAAGTGAGAAAGGGGTGAACGAAGTATTATTTTAACATATATTGCATATAAAATAAGATGTCATGAACATTCTAACAAATCCTGTGCTCTCAAGAAATATGCAACACAAACTTAACAATCCTAGAAACCTTTCAGTTTAGATTATGGTACCAAAAGAAATACACCAAGAAACAGTCCAGTACCTACACACAATTAAGGCCCTTTTGCTTTTAATAACATTTAAGAGCACAAAAATTATAATGGAAACCTCAAAATTAGGACAGCCCAGATAGAACATTTTCAATAATATGCAAAACACACCCTCAGCAATATTTCAAATAAATTCATTCAATGCCTATGTCTCTTAAGAATTATTTCAAATGTTAAAGCATATAACTTTGAGCTTTTGATAGAGAAAACCTTTAGTTTTCATTCTGTTAATATCCTCGTAAAGTCAATATAGTGTTACTTAAAGAAATATGTTCAACCATAAGTATTATTGGAACAGAGATGTCAATGAAGACTAACTTACATAGCTCCATTTGTGTAGACTGTGTCACTTCCCTCCACATACTGCACCTGAGCTGGATATACATGCTGTACTTGTTGTACAGTTTGCACTTGCTGAACCTGTAAATATATAAGAATCAGGCACTTTCAGACATGTTTCCCACTTAGGCATTCATGCATCTAATATTAAAATGTGTTTAATCATGGATTGTGAGGCCTACAGGATTTGACAGATAAATCTCAAAAAGAGCAACAAAAGGCTCATTCACCTTGGTGGGTCCATTATTTGTTGAATGCAACATTAAGTGACTGTTTGCATGTATCAGCGATCCATAAAACATTCACCCCAGACAGAACTTGCATGTTACCTGAAGTACAAAGCTTTTAAATGGAATCAGTTTATACATTCAGCTGCTTTTCATCAAATAAAAAGTACATGTATTTGTGAACCAGCCCTAAAGCTGAAGTCACAAAGTCACTTTACTACAAAATAAAGTTCCTTAAAACCAATGGGAGTTATTTTTGTATTAACGTGCTTTGAATTGTGCTTTAATGTTTCTTGTAGATTTGTAGAAAGAAAACAGTTTCACTGGTATTAGTGATGGGCCATAGGTATAGCCATATAAGATTGAGGTAACGAGAGAGGAGGTCCTAAAACTGATAGACAACTTAAAAACTGATAAATCACCAGGCCCAGATGGCATACATCCGAGAGTTCTGAAAGAACTCAAATGTGAACTTGTGGATCTCCTGACAAAAATATGTAATCTTTCCTTAAAATCAGCCTCCATTCCTGAGGACTGGAAGGTAGCTAATGTCACTCCCATCTTTAAAAAGGGTTCCAGAGGAGATCCGGGAAATTACAGGCCAGTCAGTCTGACGTCGATACCGGGTAAATTGGTGGAAACCATTATTAAGGAAAGAATTAGTAGGCACATAGATGAACAAAACCTATTGAGGCAGACTCAACATGGGTTCTGTAAGGGAAGATCTTGTCTCACTAACCTATTAGTGTTCTTTGAGGGGGTGAACAAACATGTGGACAAGGGGGATCCAATAGATATTGTTTACCTTGACTTCCAGAAAGCTTTTGATAAAGTTCCTCATCAAAGGCTCCTAAGTAAGCTCAAAAATCATGGGATAGAAGGACAAGTCCTTTTATGGATCAAAAACTGGCTAATTAATAGAAAACAGAGAGTGAGTATAAATGGGCAATTTTCTCAGTGGAGGGTGGTAAGCAGTGGGGTACCGCAGGGATCAGTACTTGGTCCACTGCTTTTTAACTTGTTCATTAATGATTTGGAGATGGGAGTAAGCAGTGAAGTGGCTAAATTTGCGGATGATACAAAGTTGTTCAGGGTGGTGAAAACCAGTGAGGATTGTGAGGCACTCCAAGGGGATCTGTCAAGGATGGGCGAGTGGGCGTCAACATGGCAAATGGGGTTCAATGTGGCCAAGTGCAAGGTGATGCACATTGGAGCCAAAAATCCTAAATATAAATACACATTGATGGGGTCTGAACTGGCAGAGACTGAGCAAGAGAGAGATCTTGGAGTTGTAGTGGATAACTCACTGAAAATGTCGAGACAGTGTGTGACTGCAATAAAGAAGGCCAATGCTATGCTGGGGATTATTAGGAAGGGTATTGAAAACAGATCAGCCAATATAATAATGCCCCTATATAAATCAATGGTGAGACCTCATTTGGAATACTGTGTGCAGTTCTGGGCACCACACCTTAAAAAGGATATTATAGCTTTGGAAAAAGTGCAGAAAAGGGCAACTCGAATGATAAAAGGGTTGGAACACTTTCCCTATGAGGAAAGGTTAAAGCGCTTAGGGCTCTTTAGCTTGGAGAAAAGACGACTGAGGGGTGACATGATCGAGGTTTATAAGATTATGCATGGGAAAGAGCAGGTAAAGAAAGAGGTACTTTTCTCCCTTTCTCACAATACAAGAACTCGTGGGCACTCCATGAAACTGCAGAGCGGTCGGGTTAGAACGGATAAAAGGAAGTACTTCTTCACCCAAAGAGTGATTAACACATGGAATTCACTGCCACAGGAAGTGGTGGGTGCTACAAGCATGGACGGCTTCAAAAGGGAATTAGATAAGCATATGGAGCAGAGGTCCATCAGTGGATATTAGCCACAAGGTATAGATAGGGGCTCTGGGGCAAGTGATGCTCTGTCTTCTTGGTGCTTGGGGGGGGTCAACAGTGGGAGGGCTTCTAATGTCCTGGCCCCACTGCTGGACCTCCTGATGGCACTGGTATTTCTGGCCACTGTGTGACACAGAGTGTTGGACTGGATGGGCCTTTGGCCTGATCCAACATTGGCGTCTCTTATGTTCTTATGTTCTTAAATGTAGGAGCAGGACCAGGGTACTTTAATCCATCAGGGATGCCCAGCTTAGCCACACTCCCACCCACAATGGAAATATAACCCAAATTGGTTTCCTTTATTAGGTTATTAGGTTATTTAACTTCTCACATTGTGGGAGATAGTAAAGGACATGTCTAGGAGCCATTTTGATGTGTGCCTCCCTTATGAACCTGAAGAAACATCCACCGCATCACCACTCCCTCACAACGCGTTTGATCTTCAGTAGGAAAGTGTTTACCCATCATATGTAATAGCATTTGATAAGTTTCTATAAGTCTGATACTTAGATAAAGATTTTTATCAGTATATGTTTTAACATGTGTACACTCTAATAAATATGTGTACTTTTATAATATACATTGTCAGCTTAGCCCTTTGGTTCATATGATAACCCCAGGACCCCGTTGTAAGGGCACCTCCCTCACTTGTCTAGCAACAAGGACATGGAGTTCAGCAGCAGAGACATTGGTGGAGATGGAAAAGCACCACCAATAGAAGGAGACAAGGGAGGGGGCTTTGCAGGTGGCTGGGCGCTCCCTGTCAAGTGACTGCAATGTCTCCCTCCTCCCCAGCTGCCATTCTCCCTGATGCTTACTGCTGATGTGGTCTGCAGGCTATGCGACCTGACCCCAAAGGGGCACACGACAACAGCACCCTCCATTGTTCTGTGGACACTGGGCATCCTGGGCTCTCTGGCCCCAATGCCAGAGGAGGAACTGACAGAGATGGTGGCCTTGACACCTTTGGGTGCCAGTGCAGCTGGTGCAGAGGATAGAGGAGGAGGCCCCAAGATCACTGGCTCCAGGGTCATGGCTGCTGCTTGCCCAAAGGAGGGGGGAGGGGGCTCCTTGCCTGCTCCCTGGGTTTGAGGCCTGCAGCTGGCACAGTCCATCTCACCCACTTTGTCCTCCATTTGGGCAGCAGTCAAATGGAAGTGGCTGGAGAGCCATTGGGAGTGGTGGTATGAGGTGGAGGGACAGGTGCATCAAGAGACTCCTGCGGAACCTTGCGAAGTCTCTCAGAGGTGGTCCACCACCCTTCCTCCTGCAGTGCCTATGGAAAACATGACATGTGGGGGGGCATATGGCTGTGGTGCCATGGGAGACCTCTGGGCGCCCCAGGTGGCAGTGAGTATGGGGCACCCAAAGAGGCACACCCCCATCTGCTACCAGCCTCCAGCAGCCTCAGCACTTTGTTTGCAGGGTGCCAGCTTCAGGTGCCATCAGGGCTCATGGCTGTCACCCCCAGGGTGGACAATTATCCCCTGGCCTCCCCCAGGGGTGGGGGAGCAGGTTGTCAGATTCCAATTGGGAGACTCCTGGGGATTTGGTGATGAGGCCTGGGAAGCACACGGTCCTCCATGTGGTGTGGACCCAGGGAGTCTTCCATCCCCAGCATCCTTTCCCACCAGTGGCAATGATCTCCTAACTCTGGAGGGGAGCTGCAATTACGGGGGGACCCCAGGTCCCACCTGGAGAATAGCAACCCAAGTAGCCCCCTTCCCAGGTGGGCGCTTGCGATGGTAGTGGGTCCCTTTCATGGGGGCAGGTGATAGGGGAACGGGGTTCTTCTGAGCCACCCCTCTCTGCCCCCCTAGCAGTGATGTGGACTGGACTCTGCCCCTTTGATTCGCAGCTCCTATTGGCTTGCACTGTCCTGCCTCAAAAGAATGCCACAAAGGTATACAGGGGTGGAATCACCATGGAAACACTGCACTAACAGCACCATTGGGGCACCTTTTCCCCTGCTTGGCCACTGCGTAACTAACTCCTTAAGGAGCCAACTAATAGCACTGCAGTTGTGCTGCAGCTGCAGCACTGGCACAGCTCAGGATCGCACGGTTAATCTTCCAAACTAATTAGGCAAACCACGGTCCCTAGCTGCAGTAGGATCTGGAGATGAAACTACAGCTGTAAATATGACTTGACAATTTAGGTATTATGTTAAAACAACTGTTTGCACAAATTGGAATTTCCCAAGCCAGTTCAAACCATGGTTTCTAATTCTGGTGTGCTGAGGAATTGCAGATTAACATTTATCAATTTGGGATATAGCAACAAACCTTCCTTAACCATGGTTTGGTGTGATATCTGAATTAAACTGATATATTTGAGTAATTGCATCCCCTTGATAATGGGAAGTTCTTTTGGGGGGGAAAGTGACTGTGATCAAATATATGACTTTTTAATGCTAACTTCAAATGCTGACCTCTGAAATGAAAATGAAGTTTCCATGTTAATCTACCTTAGCTATTCTAATGCTGGGCACTTGTTTTCAAAGTCATAGCAAAGAAAATTATTCATTCATATCCAGTTTACTATATACTATAGATATATTAAATAAATATTACCCTTAGAGATCATCACTGTTCAGTATCCTTAAAGATAACAGAACAAGTTAATATGAAGCCCTGCCAACAGTTTATTACTCACACCACTTTGGGGACTGGCAGTGAGGACTGCATCTGCAGGGTGAATGATTTCTAGTGCTTCTTGAGTGCTTTTCAGTTATATGTCTCTGCCACTCTAATTGGACCATGTAAAACTGCCGCCAGGGTATTTCATCTCCTCTCTTTTGCTATTGACATGAGCCTTTAAAAGCCTCTAACAATGGATTAATATAAGTTCTTCCTTTGATTCCCTATAAAATCTTGATTTTAAAAACAGTTTGAGTGAAACATGTAGGCTTTGTCATACTGCTAACCCAAATTTTGCGTAGTGTGACCTCTATAGATCAAGTCAGTTTCTACTCCTAACACTCTGAAGTATTTCTATCATATAACTGTATGCAAGCCTACAGAAGGTATACCACAATTGTCGTAAACTGTTTTTTGAATGTTCCCTTTCTTTTCCTTGCATTTTTTCCTTTTAAAAATGACACCAAGCTTGTTTATTTCTTTTTATGGCCATAACTTAATCTGTAGAAGGAGATTCAAAAGTCAAAATATTCTACATTTGAAAATATAAAGAACACTGGTAAAATATAATATATATTTTAAAAGAAAAAAGCTGCCATCTCCATTACACCCCTATTTCTCACAAGACAAATATTGCTACTCATGAGTAACCTGTTGCAACTATTCTAAATTTAATTTTCACAGATAGCTCTCATTTAATGTAAAATCAAGACTGCAGCTTGATCCTATATTAAATGTTGTCAACAAGAGAATGGTGCACTAGCAATTATTCATGAAAGTCCACATAAAAGGTTTTCCCAGAGTTTAGAAGCAAACAGGGAGGCAAGAGTTTTTCTGTAGTCCCCAAAGCACTGTTGAAGTGGGACTATATTCCTGGTAAAGATAAATTATAGCAATTAAGATATAGACAGAGATAGTACCAATGTTAAGTTGCAAGTACAAGACAAAGCCATTGTGGGTTCTCCCCTACCTGCTTATCATATAAAGTGTCCAGAAGATGGCAAATAAAACCTCCACGATCCCAGGGCAAACTGGCGTAGAGAAAAATTGCTTCCTGACAGCAAAGTGGCAATCAGCATTTCCTTGGGCATGTAAGAAAAGGTCACAAGAACTAAGCACTGGGACAGCTCTTCCTTCCCTCCCTCTCATGATCTGCCTAAGTTCACAGAATCAGCACTGCTGTCAGAAGGCCATCTAGCCTCTGCTTAAAAACCTCCAAAAAAGGAGAGCCCACCACCTCCTGAGGAAGCGTGTTCCACCGATGAACTGCTTTAAGTGTCAGGAAGTGCTTCCTAATGTTTTGCCAAAAACTCTTTTGATTTAATTTCAATCTGTTGGTTCTGGTCCGACCTTCTGGGGCAATACAAAACGACTCCGCACCATTCTGTCAATATGACAGCCCTTCAAGTACTTGAAGATGGTTATCATATCACCTCTCAGTCATCTCCTCTCCAGGCTAAATACCCAGCTCCTTCAATCTTTCCTCATAGAACTTGGTCTCAAGACGGCTCAACATCTTTGTTTCCCTCCTCTGGATACATTCCAGCTTGTCTATATCCTTCTTAAATCGTGGTGCCCAAAACTGAACACAATACACTAGGTGAGGTCTAACTAGAGCAGAGTAAAGCGATACAATCACTTCATGTGATCTAGACACTATACTTCTGTTGATGCAGCCCAAAATCGCATTTGCCTTTTTAGCTACTACATCATACTGCAGACTCATGTTCAGTGTATGGTCTACTAAGACTCCTAGATCCTTTTTGCACATTCTACATCTAAGACAAGTCTTCCCCATCCTATATTTATGCATTTGATTTTTCCTACCTAGATGTAGAACTTTACATTTATCCCTGTTGAAATTCATTTTATTTGTTTTAGTCCAGTTTACCAGCCTGTCAAGATCATCCTGTATCCTGACTCTGTCTTCTACCATATCTGCCACCCCTCCCAATTTAGTATCATCTGCAAATTTAATTGCCTCTATCCCTTCATCCAAATCATTGATAAAGATGTTGAACAAAACAGGTTCCAGGACAGATCTTTGAGGCACTCCACTTGTCACTCCTCTCCAAGAAGATGAGGTACCATTCACAAGCACTCTTTGGGTGTGATCTGTCAACCAGTTACAGATCCACCTAACAGTCATAGGATCCAAACCACATTTCCCCAATTTGTCAACAAGTATAATATGTGGAACTTTACCACAAGCCTTACTAAAATCAAGACAAACTATGTCTACATCATTCCCCTTATCCAGCAAGGTAGTAACTTTCTCAAAAAAAGAGATAAGGTTGGCCTGACATGACTTGTTTTTGAGAAACCCATGCTGGCTCTTAGTAATTACAGCTGTCCTTTCTAAATGCTCAAGGACTGTCTGATTATTTGTTCTAAAACTTTCCCAGGTATAGATGTCAAGCTGATGGGTCGGTAGTTACCCAGATCCTCCTTTTCCCCCTTCTTGAAGATGGGGACAAGATTTGCCCGCCTCCAATCTTCTGGCACCTCACCTGTTCTCCAAAAATTCTCAAAAATAATGGACAGAGGCTCAGATATTACATCTGTGAATTCTTTTAGTATCCTTAGATGCAGTTCATCTGGCCCTGAGGACTTAGTTTCATTTAAAGAAACTAGGTGTTTGTGTATGCTGATCCTAGGCTGCAACTCCATTCCCTCATCATGTGTTCTGTTTTTGCCATGTTGAGTACCACTTCCCTCACAAGAGAAGACTGAGGAAAAGCAGGAATTGAGCAGTTCTGCCCTCTCTTAATTCCTGTCCCCGCAATGGGCCTACCATATCCTTACTCTTTTTCTTACTTTGAACATAAGAAAACAACCCTTTTTTGTTGTTTATAGCATCTCTCACCAGCCTAAGCTCATACTGAAATTTAGGTTTCCTAACTCTCTTCTCTACAAGCATTGGTTATTTGTTTATATTCATCCTAGGTTATAAGGGCCCTTCTTCCATTTCCTAAATGAGTCCTTTTTATTTCTCAGTTCTTCAGGAAGTTGTTTATGGAGCCACCTTGGCTTCTTCAGGCTCCTCCTTTGTGATTGTGCCTTCAATATTACACTTTTAAGAAACTTCCACCCCTCTAGAACTCCCTTCTGCTTAAGTATTTCTGACCATGGGATTCTACCCAGCATAACTAAGTTTGTCAGAATTTGCTTTCCTGGAGTCCAACCTATATGTCCGAGTATGTACAGCTTTTCCCTTCCCCAAGACTGTAAATTCCAAAATTTCATGTTCACTACTACCCAGGGTGCCCATTACTTTTACTTCATCAACCAGTTCTTCCCTATTGGTGAGAAGCAAGTCCAAGATAGCAAATCCCCTGCTTTCCCTTTGTAGTCTGTTCTAGGAGTGTCTCATTCAAGTCCTCTGCCTGGCTTGGTGGTCTACAGCAGACCCCCACCATAATATCACTATTATTTCTTACACCTTTTATTTTTACCCAGAGACTCTCAACTGGACTTCCATGCTCAGATTGATGTATTTCTTCACAAGTATATACCTCCTTTATATATAATGCTATTCCTCTGCCCTTCCTTATTTGTCTGTCCCCTTTAAATAAGTTCTAGGAGCTGCGGTGGCTCAGTGGTTAAGACGCTGAACTGCAGACCGGAAGGTCGGTAGTTCAGCAGTTCGAGACCCGAACGCCACATGATGGAGTGAGCTCCCGTCTCTGGTTCCAGCTCCTGACAACCTAGCAGTTCAAAAGCAAGAAATTGCAAGTAGATAAATAGGTACTGCTTCAGTGGGAAGGTAACAGCGTCCCATGCACCTCGGCGTCTAGTCATGCCAGCCACATGACCACGGAAATGTATTCGGACAGCGCTGGTTCTTCAGCTTGGAAACGGAGATGAGCACCACAACCATAGAGTCAGATTCAACTGGCTTTCGAGCAAGGGAAACCTTTACCTTTTACCTTTAAATAAGTTCTACCCCTTTTGTTCATTATATTGCCCTTTTGTTTCCCTACCTTTGATTCTAATATCACAACTTACTTATTATCACTCAGAATCCATTGCTAATTATTCCTTCCACAGATTTCAGTTACGCAAGACTTTAAAAACCACTTTTTCCAGTTTCTTAATTGAAAGTGTGCTGTACAAGATATTAAAATGTGGGGGAAGCAGTTGAACAGATATATTTTCTGTTTATGTCACCATCAATGGCAGACCTTACAGGAAATTTCAAAATAAAAATCTGCTGAAGGATTTACCTGATTGTGTGAATCAAGTAAAGAGGTTTTTTCAATCTGTAATCTGAAAATGGGAAAAAAGCGAGCCTTCAACGGATTGTGCAAAACATGTAAATTGGAACTAGTGATAACATTAAAAACTTGCTTGCTTGCATTTTGCTAGTAGACTTATACCTTGTGAGGAAACTAAATTTTAGGATTATCTTCATATACAAGAATTATAGAGCCAGTGTGGTATATAATTTATTTATTTATTTATTTATTTATCATATTTATAGCCAGCCCTTCCCGCGAGTGAGCTCAGGGTGGGTAACAACATTTCAACAATACAATAAATAAAATGAAAGATTTAATGAAAGATTTAAAACACAGTAATGTACATTAAAATGGTGGTCATAGCCCCAAAATAGAATTGGTTGTGGGAGAATCCCTGGCCCGTTGATAATAGGTGAATGATAGCCAACTGTTAATAAATGGGTGACAAGGACCCCAGGGAGGCCATACATGGATGCCTGCCGCCTCAGCCAAAGTGGTTAAGAGGAGTGGACTCTAATCTGGGGAACAGGGTTTGATTCCCCACTCCTCCACATGAAGCCATCTGGGTGACCTTAGGTCAGTCACAGTTCTCTCAGAACTCTTTCAACCCCACCTACCTTACAGGGTTTCTGCTATGGGAGAGGAAGGGAAGGCGACTGAAAGCTGCTGTGAGACTCTTTTGGGTAGTGAAGAGTGGGGTATAAAACCAACTCTTCTTCTATATCCAGTCATATGATGACTATTATTTAATTACAATGAGGGAACCTGCAAGGATATGTATGGGGCATCTAATCTTACTCTTCCACACTATTTCCTCTTTCCCTTCCCTGGCAGTCTCCATAGCCTCTTCCCTTCTTCTGCTTCCATCTCTCCTTTTCACCCACTAGCCAACCTACCTTTATCTACCTTGTTCTCACCTTTCTCTCCTTCCCTCTCCCAGACACCTCTTCCAGGGAAAACTGTGTGGGGCTAGGTCCAATTGTACAGTGCCACCTGCCAGACTGGGTCCATTTGGGTGATGGGGAACCAGTGAGTTACAGGGGAAAGTGAGGTGCCCTCCGCATTTCCCCTTTCCCTCCTCCTGACAGCCCCCCTATCCTTACCTTTCCCTGCTTCCTTTTCTCCTTCCCACCCACCATCCAGCCCACCTTTATTTGTCTCTGTCTTCAGCTTTCACTCTCCTTGAGCTAATTCTGTGAAGTTCCAGTCAATGGGCAGTGCAAGCCTGGGCCCAGTTGTGTAGTGCTGGCTGCCAGGCCAGGAGCCCAATATCCTATTTATTTATTTATTGGATTTATAGCCTGCACTCCCCTGCATAGGAGGGCTCAGGGCGGATAAATTAATTACTAAGAACAATTATCACAACAATAAGTTTAAAAGTCAAGCCAATTTTGTTGATGTGTACTGTACATTTTATTGTACAGTTTTAATTTTTTTAGTTATTTATTGTATGTTCTTTAGGGTTGCCAAGTTCAGGTTAGGAAATACCTGGAGATTTTGGGGGTGGAGCCTAAGTAGGGTGGAGTTTGGGGAGGGACTTCAGTGCAGTATAATGTCCTACAGTCCACTTCCAAAGCAGCCATTTTCCCCAGGTGAACTGACCTCTGTTGCTTGGAGATTTCTGTCATCCTAGGAGATCTCCAGCCACCACCTGGAGACTGGCAACCTTAATAGTTTTTTGTTGTAAGCCGCCCTGAAATTAATCAAATAAATCAAATGGCACAAGTAGCATAAGTTATCCGAGTGATGTTGTGCAGCCTGTGTGCTGATGAAGAGGAGGAGGAGGAGGAAGAAATCAGATTTATATTCTGCCCTTCACTTGGAGTCTCAGAGCAGCTTACGAACTCCTTTCCCTTCCCCTCCCCACAACAGACACCCTGTGAGGTAGGTGGGACTGAGAGAGCTCTGAGAGAACTGCTCTTGCGATAACAGCTCTGACAGAACTGTGGCTTGCCCAAAGTCATCCAGCAGCTGCAAGTGGAGGCGTGGGGAATCAAACTTGGTTCTCCCAGATTAGAGTGCACGCACTTAACCACTACAGTAAACTGGCTCTCTAATAATAATTAAAACTAATACAATGACAAAATGAATGGCGGAGAAGGGGCTGAGGGAGGCCAATTCAGATAGAAGCTTCATTATCTCACCCGTGGGCCTGGTGGAACATTTCTGCCTTGAAGGCCCTGAATAACTGTATCAGATTCCTCAGGGCCCAGATCTCATCTGGAAGACTGTTCCACCGGGCCAGGGCCAGAGCCGAAATGGCTCTGGCTTGGGTTGAGACTAAATGAATGCTTTTCGGGCCAGGGATCACCAGGAGATTACTATCCATAGAACTATAAATATATGTTGATGGAATCCGAACTGACCAGGAGAGATCTTGGAGTCATGGTAGATAAGTCACTGAAAATGTCAACTCAATGTGTGACTGCAATAACGGCCAAATGCTATGGTGGGGATTATTAGGAAGGGGATTGAAAACAGATCAGCCAGTATCATAATGCCCCTGTATAAATCTGTGGTGCGGCCTCATTTGGAACACTATATACAGTTCTGGGCACTGCACCTCAAAAAAGATATTATGGTACTGGAAAAGATGCAGAAAAGGGCAACTCAAATGATTATGGGCATGGAACACCTTACCTGTGAAGAAACGTTAAAGAGATTAGGGCTCTTTAGCGTGGAGAAATGATGACTGAGGGGTAACATGATATAGGTTTACAAAGTTATGCATGGGATAGAGAAAGTAGAGAAAGAAGTGGGCTTCCGGTCTGTGACTCGGCGATGGCGGACGCTCTCCCCGGTTGCTGGGGAGGCAATCCGCACTCCAGTGGGGTAGGAGGGGTGCCACCTCAAGTGGCACTCCCAGGTGAGCCTTAGGTAAAGGCTCCGAGCCGGGGGCGCGGGAAGGGCGACCTCTTCAACGGCGTAATGCCGGAGAATTGAGGCACTCCTTTGCCCCATTCGGTCCTCCCCCTGCGAGGTTCGGTTTTTACCGAGCTTAGCCGATGCCGACTGGGACAAGCTGCAAGGGTTATCGATTTATTGGAGCTATAAGGAGTCTGGATGCAGACGGGCGATGAGTCGAAGAAAGAGCCAAGCAAAAAACTTTTTTTAAAAGTGAGTTCTCCCCCCCCCCCACCCTTCGGAAAGCGGCGTCCGGGAAGGCTCCTGGACGTAAACAACAGAAATATCTTAACAAAATAGGGGGGGAGGAGAGAAGAGAATCGCGGAAGTGTGCAAGAGACTTAGCTGTGTTTGCAGAAAAACTTAAGCGATTCTTTGAAGAAGAGTGAAGTTGGTCCTCTAAAGTAAACAAAGTAGAAAAATGGCCGGCGTACGAGGAAAAGCAAGCAGACAAATTGGGAGGGGCGGTCAGAGTCCGAGAGGCGAGGAGACAGGAGACCTGCTCTCT
>NW_015161404.1:2180729-2183795 GCF_001447785.1 Gekko japonicus
GACGACCTAGGAGCAACCGGTGACGAGGCCAAAGAGACATATGATTTGCGGCTTAGAAGACCAAAATAACTCTTTGAAGATTTGGAGCTTGCAAACAGTGATGGAGATGAAAGAACTCTTTGCACGCGCAGAAGATGATGGAGAAGATACTAATATGGATTTACTAATTTCCGACTACATTGACTTAAATGAAAAGCTTTTTATTTTGGAATACTAACAGAATACTAACCATTTATAACCCTCTCTCTTGGGATTTTAGTCATAGTGTGGGTTTTTATTTTCTGTCCTTTATCCTGGGGTAACTTTTCCCTTCCCTTTTTTTCTTTTTCTGTAGTGTTTAGGTGTAACAAAAAACAATAAAGCTACCCTGTTCGCAGGATTAAAAAAAAAAGAGAGAGAAAGTAGAGAAAGAAGAACTTTTCTCCCTTTCTCACAATACAAGAACTTATGGGCACCCCATAAAATTAATGAGCAGTAAGCTTAGAACAGATAAAAGAATATACTTCACCCAAAGAGTAATTAACACGTGGAATTAACTGCTGTGAGAAGTGGTGGTAGCTACAAGTATAGACAGCTTCAAGAGGGGATTGGATAAAAATATGGAGCAGAGGGCGATCAGTGGCTATTAGCCACAAGGTATAGATGGAACATTACTTGGGGGGCAACAGTGGGAGGGCTTCTGGAATTCTGGCCCCACTGGTGGATATCCTGGTAGTACCTGGGCTTTGTGCACTATGTGACACAGAGTGTTGGACTGGATGGACCATTAGCCTGATCCAACATGGCTTCTCTTACGTTCTTATGGAAACCAGCAATGACTTCTTGGAGGGGCACCTCAGTTTCTCCTGTACCCTCTTCCCCATGCTACTTCTTATTTCCCTCCCCCTGACAATACCCTATCCTCAGCCTTCCCTGTTTCCTTTTATCCTTCCCACCTACCTTTCATCTGCTCACCCATCTTCAGCTATATTTATTATTTATTTACTTCATTTATATCTCACTTGTCTCCACAATGGGGGTCCAAAACAGCTTACGGTATTCTCCTTTAATAACATTTTATGCTCACAACAACTGTGTGAGGTACGTTAGGTTGAGAGAATGTCACTAGCCAAAGGTCACCTATTGAGCATCACTGCAGAGTCGGGATTCAGACTTGGGTCTCCTGTATCCTAGTCTAAAACTTGGAGCACTATAACACACTGGCTCTTGCAAGGTGGATACTGTTGAACAGTTGTAAGCAGCCAGGCCTGGGTGAGTCATGAAAGTCAAATGATAACAGGTTGCCAGGTGATTGCTGCTGAGTCTGGTCCTAATGAGTCCTCCCACAAAGGCCAAAACAGCCCTGGGAAGAGTGCTACCCCATCACCCGCCTTTTATTGGCAGAAACCAAGGCTTGAAAGGCTGGCAATACTGTTGTGGATGCCTAGCAATGGCCACAATGGCCACTGAAAGGACATTCAGTTTCTAAAACTCTAGGCACTGCTTATATTATTAGGGGGGAGGTGTTATTTCCTGAAAATTATTTTTAAAAAAACATTTCAGATTTTCTGCAAACCTGGGGCTTTTCTCAAGGTTTGTGGAAAGATCTGTCTTCTCTTGTTCATGGGCCCCATCTCTGAATTTAAGTATCAACAAATATGCCACAATGAGAATTAGATATATTCATTTTGAACCTTCATAGGAATATGAAATGCTCTATAATTTGGAAGAAAACATAACTATTTCTCATACTGCCTAATTACATTTTGAATGAGATTACTCTAGATGCTAAAATGTTTATATTATTATTAGTAGTAGTATCTATGCTTAATACCACAGTAATTCACTACATAAAACAAAATCAAAATGGTTTTAAACCACAAAATGGTTTTAAAACTTATATGTTTCAAAACACTATTCAGAAAAGACTTTTGACTACCTGGAAGGGAACACATATTTTGTGCAATTGAAGCTCTTTATTAAAACCCATATGCCTAAGTAAAAGTTAATCTATATATCTAATTCTCAACTGTCCCCTCTGCAGATAGGGGGCATACTCTCCCCCAACAGGTTTTTCTATAGACTCAGGGGACTCTGTGGGTCTGCAGCAAAATCCAAAAAGTTAAAAAAAACTCAGGGAGGGTTGAATCCCCCTCAATACCTTTGGAAATGGCCGCTGCAGGAATCTACTCCAGGCCCTGCAGCGTTGACAGTGATAGACTGAGATAGTCAGAGAGAGAGACAGAGAAGGGAGGAAGCAAAAGAGGACTGGAACTCGGATTGGGTAGGATTCCTCCTGTAGTATGAATGGCTAAACAGCAGGGGGGTTGGAGCCAGGCCTGGGACTAGGATTGCCCACTCCAGGTTGGGGAATTTATGGAGATTCGGTGGTGAAGTCTGAGGAGTTCAGAGCTTGGGGTGGGGAGAGGCCTCAACTGGAAAAAAGGAGGAGGAAGAGGAGATTGGATTTATACCCCGCCCTTCACTCAGAGTGGCTTACAAACTCCTTTCCCTTCCCCTCCCCACAACATTCACTTCTCTGCGGGATGCACCATGTTTAGCAGAATTAGATTTCCAGCAAATATCTGGATAGTTGAAATCTCCCATAACCACTACATCCTGTCTCTGTAAAAGTTTAGCAAGCTGTTGTACAAATGCATCATCCAGTTCCTCTGGTTGGTTTGGAGGCTACTGGGCTATTAGCATATGCCACGCCCCCTGACATCACCGGAAGTGATGGCAGAAGGGGAAGCAAAAGGGGGGAGGCATCTTCAAAAGCCTCCCCTCCCCTCCCCTTGGGGGGGGAGCGAAGAGAGAAGGGGTTTAAACTTTAAACCCCTTCTCACTAGAGTTGGGCCACAGGAGGAAAGACAGAAGGAAAGAGAGAGAGTAGAGAGAAGGAAATAAGGGAGGAAAGAGGGAAAGAAACAGAAGGAAAAGGAGGGCAAGAAAGAGAAGGGAAGAAGAAGGGAAGAAGGAGGGAAACAGGGAAGAAGGCAGGAAAGAAAGAAAGAGAGGAAGAACGAAGGAAAGAGGGAAAGGAGAGAAGGAAAGGAGGAAAAGAGAGGAAGGAAGAGAAGGGAAAGA
>NW_015161404.1:2185619-2221081 GCF_001447785.1 Gekko japonicus
AGGATATTTTGGTTCACTGGTAGATGGTAGGATGTGGCTTTCTATTTGGTCTTTACCTCCTTCTACCTCATATTCTATTAACATAAGAAAGTTTACATTTAAAGTATCAAGGATATTTTGGTTCACTGGTAGATGGTAGGATGTGGCTTTCTATTTGGTCTTTACCTCCTTCTACCTCATATTCTATTAACATAAGAAAGTTTACATTTAAAGTATCCACAGATGGTACCTGCAAACTACATCACATTACTCGAAGATAACTATTGTCTTCTTGGAAGAAATGCAGCAAAGGTGATTCCAATTTTTATACCTGGTGGGAATGTGTCAAAATGCAATGCTTTGGACATTAATCAGGAATCATATCAATAAAATACCAGGTAATTCCATTCTCACAAAACCCTAAGTAATTATATTGGAAGTTTTAGACAATGGAACAATTCCTCAAATTAGAAGGGAACACACAATATTGTTTTTAACAGTAGCAAAACCCCTAGTGGCACAAAATACGAAGGGGGAAAAAACCACCTGGCATAACAAACTGGTATAATAAAATTGGGGAAATTATGATAATGAACAAGACCATAACATAACTGCAAAGTATGGAAAACCCTAATTACTATATGTTCACTTAAAATTTTATTATAATGTAGGACAAAACAATTTATTGTTGACAAGAACTGAACTGTAAGACTTAACGTGTATACAACATATACAACATAATCTGTCCCTTGATTCAGGGGTCTACCTACAGGAACTGAAGGAGGCCGTGGTTGTTCCACTCTTGCAAAAGCCAACTTTAGATCTGACTGATCCAGCTAATTACCACCCAGGCTCGAATCTTTCGTTTCTGGGTAAGGTAACTGAAAGAGCAGTTGCAGAGCAGCTCCAAAGTTTCCTGGATGAAACATTGACAATGGACCCATTCCAATATGGTTTCCGCCCCAGCCATGGGATGGAGACAGCGTTAGTTGCCCTCACAGAAGAATACAAGGCGGGTCGCCCTCACAGACGAATACAGGATCGGGGTGGGTCAGCGCTGCTGATATTGTTAGATCTTATGTCAGCATTTGACATGGTCGATCATGATATTTTGATCCACCGCCTTGTCGATGTAGGAGTCCATGGGACAGTCTTGAAGTGGCTGATCTCGTTTATCCATGATTGGGGACAGAGGGTGACGATAGGAGGAGAGACATCAACTAGACACCCACTAATATGCGGGGTGCCTCAGGGGGAAATTCTCTCTCCAATGTTATTTATTTATATTCAAATTTATATCCCACCCTACCCTGCCAAAGCAGGCTCAGGGCAGCTCACACAGATAAAACACATATTAACAAACAAATCATTAAAACCATTAAAACGATTAGTTAAAACAATACAATATTACATATTAAGTGCTAGTGATGTTATTCCAATATCACAGTAATGGCGGTGCTGATGAGTGCATACCATATGGTGTACATTTCCAGCATTAATATTTATATGTGCTCCCTCGCTCAGCTGGCTCACTGTTTCGGGCTCGAGTGTCACCAATATGCTAATGACACCCAGCTATACCTGTTGATGGGCGGCCACCCAGACTCTGCCCCAAAAAATCTAGCCAAGGGGCTGGAGGCTGTGGTGGGATGGTTGAAGCAAAGTCGGTTGAAGCTGAACCCGGCTAAGATGGAGGTTCTGTGGCGGGGGGGGGGGGGGCAGCCCTTGATGGGATGCCTCTGACACCGGCACCTACCGTCAGGAGCTTGGGGGTGATCTTGGACACCACTTTGTCTATGGAGGCCCAGATCACCAATGTTGTACAGTGGGCATTTTTCCAACTGTGCCAAGTTAGGCAGCTGGCCCCCTACCTGTCTCGCCCCGACCTTGCCACAGTAATCCATGCAACAGTCACCTCCAGGTTGGATTATTGTAACTTGCTTTATGTATGGCTACCCTTGAGTCTGATCCAGAAGCTCCAACTGGTACAAAATGCAGCTGCGCAGGTCCTTACAGGGACTTCACGGAGGGCACATATCTATCCAGTGGTACAAGAGCTGCACTAGTTGCCAGTGGAGCACCGGATCAGATTCAAGGTTTTGGTGCTTACCTTTAAATCCCTTAATGGTCAGGGACCTATGTACCTTCGGGCCCGCCTCTCCCGATATGTCCCTCAAAGGCAATTGAGATCAGCAGATAAGAATCTCCTGGTGATTCCTGGCCCCAAAGATATCTGACTGGCCTCGACCAGGGCCAGGGCTTTCTCAGCCTTGGCCCCAACCTGGTAGAACTCTCTGCCGAATAACATTCGTGCCCTGTCTGACCTATTAAAGTTCCACAGGGCATGCAAGGCAGAGATGTTCCGCCAGGCCTTTTGTTGAGGCCGGCGATGGTTCCCTTACATTGACCGGCACCCTCCCCTCCCCTTTCCCTTATGAAAATCTGAATGCTAAAAATCTGTATGTGAAATATGCCATCTTGTTAAAGTGCTTAAATACTTATGCTGAATGTTTTAAGATGGAATTTTGTAGTTTTAACTGGTTTTAAAATTGTATTGGATTTTACGTTCTTGTAAACCGCCCTGAGCCCCGTATAAGCGGGGAAGGGCGGTTAAGAAATCGAACAAAATAAATAAATATTTTCAACCATATATTCTCATTTAAATGACTAATTCTGGTTACAGTTAATATACTATATTGTGTACAACAATACACAACTAAAATGTTCAGTGTTTTCCATGTCATAACCCAGTATCCAAATATGCTGCTAGCCCTACTATGACTTTAAGAGACAGTTTCTGTTTTTCTTACTGCTGTGATGGCAAAAAACAAGACATATGTGCTAAGAGCCAGTTTGAAACCCAGTCTGGTGCAGTGGTTAAGAGCATGGACCCTAATCTGGGAGAACTGGGTTTGATTCCCCACTCTTCCACATGCAGCTGCTGGTGTGACCTTGGGTCAGTCATAAGGTCTTTCAGAGCTGTTCTCTCGAGAACTCTCTCAGCCCCACCTACCCCAGAGGGTATTCTGTTGTCTCCTTTTCCTTCCCCTCCCCATGACAGACACCCTGTGAGGTAGGAGCAATAAAGAAGGGATCAACAATAGCTTCTATATACTAACAAGACGGGGACCCGCGATACTCGCGGGGGGGGTTCTGGTAGCACAGAATTGCAGCAGCCTGCAGCTATGTCTCTTGTATTGGAAATACTATTTTTGTTGTAGAAAATGTACAAACCTAAGCAGTGACACCTGCCTAAGACATTTGATGTCAAAGCTGTAACTCTGTTTAGGACTGCACTGTAAGTGCTTCAAAAAAGGGAATTAGATAAGCATATGGAGCAGAGGTCCATCAGTGGCTATTAGCCACAAGGTATAGCTAGGGGCTCTGGGGCAAGTGATGCTCTGTCTTCTTGGTGCTTGGGGGGGCGTCAACAGTGGGAGGGCTTCTAATGTCCTGGCCCCACCGGTGGACCTCCTGATGGCACTGGTATTTCTGGCCACTGTGTGACACAGAGTGTTGGACTGGATGGGCCTTTGGCCTGATCCAACATTGGCGTCTCTTATGTTCTTATGTTCTTATACATTTAAATTTCATAAAGCCAAGAAGAATCTTTAAGGTATAGAAGATAGCTTCCTGAACACGCCAGTTAAGGTACTGCAGCAGTGAAAAAGGCAAGTTCAGCAGTAATTATGAGGAGGAAAAGGAGGAGATTGGATTTATACCCCGCCATTCACTACTCAAAGGAGTCTCACAGCAGCTTACAATCTCCTTTTCCTTCCCCTCCCCATGACAGACACCCTGTGAGATAGGAGCAATAAAGAAGGGATCAACAATAGCTTCTATATACTAACAAGACGGGGACCCGCGATACTCGCGGGGGGGGGAGAAGAGCTCCGTCTCCTCCATCCCCCCCCGCTCGATGTCCCGAGGAGGCGGCAGCGGCGGCAAGGCCAGTCCTCCCCCCGCCCGCCCGGCTCCGAGGCGGAGAGGCTGGTCCTCCCCCCCTTTGCCAGGCTCGGCGGCGGCGAGGCCGGTCTCCCCCCCGCCCTGCCTGCCAGCTCCCGGAGCGCTGATTTAGCGATCCACACTCACGGGGCCACTTGACTATTAGATATTTAGATACTGAAGTTGGCCAAATCTTTGGATACTTAAATCTGGTGACGGGAGATATGAACAAGCAAGACAGAACTTTCTACAAAAGGGTTGCAGGTTTGCAGAAAAATATGAAATCTTTTTTTAAAAAAAAATCTTTAAAAATACATTGGGGGTTTTAAAAGAACTGAAAATGTTAAAAAATGTGTGTCTGTAGCTTTAAGCAATGGATTCCCTCAATGGCTGTTGCTAGGCAACCACAATATTCTATGAGTAAAAAGGCAGGGGAGGAGACAGGGCCCTTTCCAGACCTATTTTGGACTTTGAGGGAAGACTCATTGGGGCCAGACCTGGCTAGGCTTCCGGATCCAGACAGGGAAATTCCTGGGGATTTTGTGGTGAAGAGGGCACTATTTGGGGAGGGGAGAGGCCTCAGCCAAATATAATGTCATAGGGTCCACCCTCCAAAGCAGTCATTTTCTACAGCGGGAGCAGTTCTCTGTCGTCGAGTTCAGCTGCAAATCTGGTAAATCTCTAGGTCTCACCTGGAGTTTGGCAACTCTAGGCCTGGAAGCAACAGCAGGCACCCTATGAAAGCCAGTGATTTTGAGTGATCACCAGCTCTCACCTGGAGGTTGGTAATCCTCATTCCCCTGGAAGAAATGGCTGCTTTGGAGGGTGAAGTCTATAGCATTATACCCTTCTGAGGTCCCTCCCCTTCTCATCCCTAAGCTCTATCCCCCCATATTTCTAGGAATTTCCTAACCTGGAGTTGGCAACCTTATCTCCTTCCCACTCAACAGCTAACCTACCATTATCTGCCCCTCTGTCTTCAGCTCTCCCTCTCCCCACCCCCAGCAGCTTCTACTTAGGAAAACCATGGCCCACTTGCATGGTAGGGAACTTCTTTCTAGATGATTATCAGCTCCCCAGGAGAAAATGGCTGCTTTGGAGGGTGGACTCTATGGCATTATACCTTGCTGAGGTAGCTCCCCCTCCCAAACTGCACCCTCCCAAGGCTCCACCTCCAAATCTCCAGGAATTTCCCAGATTGGAGCTGGCAACCATAAGAGTGATTTGTGTAGCTGGGCGATCCATTGTGATTCCAAGAGATCTCCAGGTTGGCAATCCTAGAAGGAGAGAAAGGAGCAAGAGGAAAGGCTATGGGGTTTTCAGAAAACAGAAAGAAGAAATAGTGGGGGAGGGAAAGTGAGATGCCTCCCTCAAGTCCTTGCAGGTTTCCACTTGTATTAGTATAAACGTATGGTTTATCTACATTTAGAATGTTCAACAGAGTTCTGCTCATCCCATTAAAAAAAAAGATTTCAAGGCTGCAAAAATATAGAAAAGACAACTAAAATTTTCTTGAAATTACAGCCTTTTAAATTTTCAACAAACATCTAATACATCTGGGACCTGTTTGATTAGAAATTTAATGACTACAGAGTGGGAGGATATAAGATAGATTTATAAACATTTATAAAATTATGAATGTTAATGAGAGAGCAAAAAGACATTTCTCTCTTTCCATAACACTACAACTCAGGGCTGCCCAATGAACCCGTAGCAGATTCAGAACAAATGAAAGTACTTCTTCACATTATCCTTAACTTGTGGAACATACCACAAAACTAAAAAGTGAATTTCTAATACAGCAAAGAAGGGGAGATGTGGGGAAGGTGAAACCCCATTTCCTTCCTCACTGATCCCTAGTTCCCTACGCTCCCTCCTTGCAGTCTTTGCTTCTCCTCTCTTTCCACAGTCATTCTGAATATGTTTTTCCCCTGTCTTTTTGTTTAACTGCCCTCCTGCTATTTTCTCCCCCTTCCATATGCTCTACCCCCTTACTATCTCACAGTCCCAGCAGTTTCTCCTGCCCCTTGTCCTCCAACTGCTCCTGCATTCCCCCAGTAAACTTATCATAAGTGGTTTTAATTGATATTTGCAGATATGCAAACATCTCTGCTACTGTTTTGGGGAGGGTTAAACAAATTTTGACATTTTTCTGCAAATCTGGGGTTTTCACCAAATTTGCAGAAATATACACATTAGTCCTGTGTGCTCCCTTCTTGTGGATGTTTTGATCTGCACCAGAAGCCCATACTTGGCTATTAGAGATATAGTATTCTGTCTGACATTGATTATGATATTATGGTTTGTAGTAAAATAAACATTCTATCTGGCATAGAATTTTTATACATATTCTTTCAACTCCCACTCAACTGAATGCTTTTTTATTTCCTGTTCATAAATTATTGCTTGAATGGAACTGAATTCACACTACATTTCACACATAACACAATGTAAAGAATATGCAGGTAACACGTCAATCTGTCCATGACACATGGCATCCACTGTAAAAGAGCTAACTTTATGCCTCTACGAGATCAAAAAGTAAATGATGGTAACAGCTGGTTCAAGATGAAGAGAATGAATCAGAGATCAGTTTATCTGCAGACAAACTGAGGAGCCTGCAAATAGGAATCTTTTAGATGTGCAAATACATTTAAAATGTTTACATTAGCACATATGTAAAATACAAGCTGTTCACATGAACCTTTACAACTTTGAATAAGCACAGCTTCCAAATGGGGTCACATAACAATGCAGTTTTTTGCATAGGGTACAGCAACTCAGAAAGCTATTACAGCAGGGACAAAATGTGTTCCAAGTGGCTGAAAATAACAGGATTGAGTACCAAAAGAAACAATTGTCATGAAGGGAAATATTAAGCTGTCAGGGAGATTATAGGAATGGTTATTAGGAGAAATTTAAGAAGAATAAGAAGAAGAGATTGGATTTATTCCCCGCCCTTCACTACCCAAAGGTGTCTCAGAGTGGCTTACAAACTCCTTTCCCTTCCCCTCCCCATAACATAACCTGTAAGGTAGGTGGGGCTGAGAGAGCTCTTTCGAGAACTGCTCTTTGTCAAGAACAGCTCTTATCAGAACTACAGCTTGCCCAAGGTCATCCAGCCAGGTGCAAGTGGAGAAGTGGGGAATCAAACCCGGTTCTCCCAGATTAGAGTCAGTGCACTTAACCACTACACCAAACTGGCTCTCCTAAAGGGCATCAAAAGAATCAAAGTGAAAGGGGAGGGGGGATGGAACAATATACTTAAACAAGAAGCAGAAGAAACACCTAGGAGACCCTTGAAAAAGAACCACAGAAATGTATGAGAGAAGACAGACAGAAGGAAAGCAAAACAAACAAACCAAAAAAAGCAATAAAATGGTGACCAGAGAATAGACAAGATTTGGCCTAAGTGATCCATGTTCTGATCAGAGTCAGTCTGTTGCTGTTCTTAAGTCACACAGTCGAGTCCGACTCTTTGTGACCCCATGGACCACATCATGCCAGGCCCTCCTGTCTTCCGTCGTGCTCTGGAGTTTGCTTAAGTTCATGTTTGTTGCATGCATAACACTGTATAACCATCTCATCCTTTGCTGTCCCCGTCTTCTTTTTCCTTCAAACTTTCCCAGCATCAGGATCTTGGCTAGATTACTATAATAAGCTCTACATGTGACTTTGAACGCTGTTTATAAATTGCAGTTGGTCCAAAATGTGGCACTAAAGTTACAATCAGGTAGGTGGGTTACAAGGATTGTATCATCCCAGCACTGACTGCCCATTTGTTTTTAGGCACCCAGAGTCCTGGTGCTTAACTTCAAGGCCCTAATTGGCTTGTGGCCAGGATACTTGAAGCACTATCTCTTCCTACACTGCCCAACTCATCACCTAACATCTTCCTCACAAGCCCTGCTCACTGCACCCCTACGTTCAGAGATGAGGTAGGTAGTGGTCAGAGACAGGGATTTTCAGTGGTGGCACCTACCTGTGAAGGCCCTTTGAAGCGCACCTGATACCTTTGCTACTCTTAGGTGCCAAGTTGAAATATTTCTTTTTACTAAAGCTTTTATGAGCATTGAGCTTTTAATACCTTTTAGCCTGACACCAGTTCGACTCCTTTTAAGCTGCTCCATGTTTTATAATGTTTTATGTTCTGGCCAGGTTATTAATGCTGGGAGTTAATTAACAATTTTAAAGCATTTTATGATTTTATTGTGTTATATTTTATAAGCTGCCTTGGACAGTTTCCTTGGAGAGGCAGCACAGAAAATTTCCAAATAAATAAATTGAGAAATTCTTCAAAATACCATTAAATCTCTTCTTCACAGTGAGTAAGGGCACAGAAGACTGAGACCTTATGTTGCACATGATGCATCATCATCATAAAAAACTCAGGCTTGGTACCTATGGCATCGCTCCTCTCATGCTTCTATCCGGCCACTGTCACTGTTCTTTGCTGTATTGCTCACTTCCTCCACTGCCAACACTTCAATGTGCAAAAGATCAATGTTTTCAAGGAGCACCTGCACACATGGAAATGCTAATATAGATGAAGCAAGTGCAGCAGGAGATAACTTCTGCAGTTGCCAGAGAAAACAAATGGGGAACTATGTCATAGAATCCAAGTCATTAATGTTAACATTGTAAAAAAATGAGCACCCAAGATTAAAAAGAGAGAAGAGACAAAGGGCATGAAAATGGCAGAATTAGATGAAACGTTGGTGATCCATGTTCAGATCATCTGTCTTTTAAAGCTTCTAGTAATAGGAGTCACAGGAGCCCCTGAATTAAACTGAAGCAGTGTGTTAGCCTTTTCCCCCAAATCAATTTCCCAATTTAAATCCCCTGACCTTGAGCTATTATTTGCCCTCAGAGAGAAAAATTAATAAGGAGAAAATATTAACCCACTCTCCCCACACTGTAGTCCCAATCCAATCCAGGAACTCCTACAATGGCTATCAATGGAAATTTTAAAACAAGAAATCAGATCTCCAGCATTTCATCTAGTTTGGCTGTATGTTATTTATCTTTTCTCTCCTATTAATCTTGCTGCTCTCTACGCCAATGGGATGGGAGCTCTGATCACAAAACTCCAACAATTTAAATTATTATTAAAAAACAGGAAAGTGAGCACAACATGATTTGAGACTCACAAGAAGATGAAAGAATAAAGTTCTCACCATGAGAATTCTCAGGGAAAGGAGACTATCAAAAAGAAATACCAGAAGGAAGAGCAGCAGGGATAACTGCATCAAAACAAGATAACAAATATATCTTCTTCATTTCCAGCAAAAAATGCCTTAAAAGAAAAATATACCAAATAACTGCAGATTTACTGAATACCAAATGACAGTTCAAAGAACACCTAGGAGAGAACAAGATGCAAAAAAAAAAGTGACATGGAATTAAAATGTGGTTGCAACAAGAATTAAAAATTGGGCAGAAGAACTGGAATGAAGACAGCTGCCACCAAATAAGCAAAACAGCAAACCAAAAAATCAAAAGCAAACTGGAAAGGACAACAATTGTTACTAAAGTAAAGGTGGAACCCCAAACCAGAAAACTAAAGAACAGAACCTCAACTGCTCTCCACACGCACCCCAACCCAAAGCCACTCTATTCTCCACAGATGTCACACACTAGATATCACTGGAGGGAACAATTAGATACTGGGTATCTTAATACAAATTGGTACATGAAAAGCAGGTTGCTTACCAGTAACTGGTGATCTTCGAGTGGTCATCTGTGCATTCACACCAATGGGGATTCAGTGCGCACGCGCTGGATTGATCGGTGCTGTAGCAAGCTCTTTTAATGGATTTTTGCGCCCAGCCCCCAGGGCATGCGCAGGAACTCCACCGCGCATGCCCAGAGGGGGTGGGCGCGGACATCCCGCCAGTTCCTACAAACCGAAGCAAATCAACCCCTATTTCAAAATGTAGAAGCTGACAGCAGCGAGGAAGGAGGGCGGGTGGTGTGAATGCACAGATGACCACTCAAAGATCGCCAGTTACTGGTAAGCAACCTGCTTATCTTCGTTGTGGTCTCTGTGCTTCACACCCATGGGAGATTAGTGAGCAGTAGCCTACCTGGAGGAGGGTGCTGGCAGGTCTTTTACTGCGTAGCCGAAGACAGCATTTGACCGTGCGTAGCCGAAGACAGAATTTGACGTCCCATGTTGTTACTGGTGTTGGTATGGACGTCTAGGGCATAGTGCCTGATGAAGGTATTAGGCGTGGCCCACGTAGCGGCTTTGTAAATGTCTTGCAATGGTACTCCCTGGAGGAAGGCAGTGGAAGTCGCGACAGCCCTGGTAGAATGAGCCATGATAGGGCTAGGTAATGGCTGTTTGGCGAGTAGGTAGCACAGATAGATTAGACCTACAATCCACTTTGACAGGCGCTGGGCCGTGATGCGAGTGCCCAGACGTCGTTAAGCGTACGAGACGAATAGTTGTGAATATCTTCTAGTTGGGCACGTTCTGGTGAGATAGAACAGGAGAGCCCACTTCACGTCCAAGGTGTTTGTCTTCCGCTGATGTTGGATTTGGGAAGAAGTCAGGGAGGAAGACCTCCACCTGCAGGTGCAACTCTGACACCACCTTCGGCAGGAAGGAGATGTCCGGGACGAGGCGGACTCCGTCCGGCAAAAAGGACAGGTAAGGTATATCGTGCCAGAAAGCCAATATTTCTCCCACTCGCCTAGCCGAGGTAATTGCTATTAAAAAGGCCATTTTCCACACTAGGAGTTTAAGTTCGCATGTTGCGAGTGGTTCGAAGGGCCTCCTCGTGAGCTGGCGTAGAACCAGAGGAAGGTCCCATGGAGTGGCTGGAGATCTGACCGGAGGAAATTGGATGTGCAAACAGAGTACATCCGTCAACAGGAACATGAAAAGCCGAAAGTGCGGCTAAATTAACTCTGAACGAGGAGTGGGAAAGTCCGGAGTCAGCTAAGGATAGAAGGAAATTGAAAACTTTTTCGAGGCCAGCTGAGGTGGCTCGAGGGGCGTCCTTTCCCAGAAAAGCACAGAATTTTCTCCATTTATAGTCATAGGACTTCCGAGTAGTAGGCTTCCTGGAATTTAAAAGGACGTTTACTACATGTGAGGAGAAGCCTGCGATGTTATCTGCCATGCCGTCAGTTTCAACTGTGGTATGTTGTGATGAAGGATGGGTGAATCTGAGAGAATGAGTAGGTCTGGGGCCGAGGGGAACTGATGGTATATCCCCTTCGATAGTTCAAGGACTATTTAAAACCAAGGTTGTCTTGGCCACCATGGTGTTATGAGGATACAGTTCGCGTTGTCCTTGAGTATCTTCCGGACTACTCTCAGAAGCAGAGGTAAGGGGGGAGGGACAGGTAAAGATCTGTCGAGGACCAAGGATAAAGCAGGCCGTCTCCCGGAGACTGTGGGTTGTTGCCTCCCCGACTGCAGAATAGAGGACACTTTTTGTTGATCCTTGTTGCAAAAATGTCGACTCGGGGAGTTCCCCTCCTGTGGAAGAGTGGGAAGAGGTATGTTGGGTTCATGTCCCCCTCGTGAAGGCTAAATCCTGCACGACTTAGATGGTCTGCCTCCACGTTCGTGCGTCCCGGGATGTGAGTGGCAATGGGGAATATGCCATTGGTGATGCAAACTCCCACAGATTGAGTGCCAGGGTGCAGAGGCATAGACTGACGGTGCCCCCCTGTCTGTTGATGTAGGACACCGCTGTGGTGTTGTCCATTAGGACCGTGACACATTTCCCCTTGATTAAGGGGAGGAAACTGGTTACAGCATATTGTATGGCCAGGAGTTCGAGGAAGTTTATGTGACAGTTCCTCGTATGTGTGTTCCATTTGTCCCCAACAGAAAGGCCCATGGAGTGTGCACCCCACCCCGTCAGGAAACCATCGGTCGTGATGGTGATCTCGGGTGACGGAGGGTGGAAGGGGATTTGAAGGGACAGTCCACCACAGTAAAGAGTCCTGTACGCTGGGAGGAGGTGATAGGATGACAGTGTGGGCGTTCCTCGACAGGTCGTAGTCGCGAATGAACCATAATTGCAAGGGACACATCCTGAGTCTTGCAAAGACAAGAACTGACGTCGTCGCTGCCATGAGACTGAGCAGCCTCTGGATTTGAAAAGCGGTGATGGAAGGCTGGGTACGGATGATGGTGGCTAGGGAAATGATGTCTGCGGCCCTGTCTGGGGGTTGGTAAGCCATACATGTGTTTGATTCCAGGATAGCGCCGATGTATTGTATCCGCTGTACAGGACACAGGTGAGACTTTGATTGGTTGACCTTTAGGCCCACGTTGTCCAGTAGGGACAGAGTTTCTGTCATGTTCGAGAGCAGGGCGTGCCATGAAGGAGCCACCAGAAGCCAATCGTCTATGTAAGGGTAGACGGACACTCCTCTGAGTCGCAGAAAGGCTGCAACCACAATCATGGTCTTTGTGAAAACTCTCGGGGCACTGGAGAGGCTGAATGGAAGGGCCGTATATTGGTAGTGCTGTTGGCCAACTGCAAAGCGTAGGTATTGGCGGTGGCAGGGGTGGATGGTAAGGTGGAAATATGCGTCCTGGAGGTCTAGGGTGGCTATGAAGATGTGTCTGCGAAGTAGTGGCATGATCTGTTGAAGGGAGACCATGCGGAAGTGGTGGTAGGTTACAAAACGGTTCAGTTCCCTGAGGTCTAATATGGGTCGAACGCCTCCGTCTCTCTTCGAGACTGTGAAGTATCGGGAATAAAATCCCGTCCCCTGGATGTGTGGTGGAACATGTTTGATGGCTCCCTTCTGCAGAAGGATGCACACCTCCTCGAGGAGAGGTGGGGAAGGGGGTGTGGAGACGACGACCGGAATATTGGGGTTCTGATGGAACTGGATTTTGTAACCTCGGGTCAAGACGGAAAGGACCCACTCGTCTGAAGTGATGAGACACCAGGCATGGATAAAATGGAAAAGACGGGTATGAGCTGACTCAGTGGCAGGAAAGTCAAAAGCCCTGCTTAGAGGGCTTGGGCTGTTTGCTGCAAGAAGCCTGTTGTCCGGAACCGAACTTTGGTCTTTTGTAGGTTGGTTTTTGGCCTCCCGTAGATTTCTTGGTTTCCACCTTGTGTCCGGAGACTGATGAGTTGGGATGCGTCTCTGCCAGGACCTGGACCAGGTGCGAGGGCGGTATTGTTGCCTCGCAGAGGATGAGACTCCCAGTGCTCGAGATGCTTTAATGCTCTTATCCAATTCTTGTAGGGTAGACAGTTGCTGCATTGAAAAGCCCCAGACCATCAAAGGGGAAGTCTTCCACATATGATCTGGTGTCTAATGGGAGAGTGGTGTTGCGGAGCCAGGAATGTCTTCTGAGAGCTATAGCAGAAGCCATGGTTCTTGAAGATGAGGACATGTTTGATAGTGTTGAGCTGTTGTTTAGCAAACATGCCTTCCTTTTGTAAGAGTCTGGCTGCCTGGAGTTTATCTTCTGGTAGGTGGGTCAGAAGTTAGGAGAACCGTTCCCAGAGAGTATACTGATACAGGTTCATACAGGCCAGGTAGTTAGTGGCCTTGACTCCCAATGCCCCTGTGGAATAGAAGCGCCTGCCGAATGCATCTAATTTTTTTCCTTCCTTATCCAAAGGTGTTGAGTGCATTTTCTTGGATTTTGACGAAGATGTTATAACTATGGAGTTTGGCTGAGGGTGTGAGAATAAAAACTCGGCCTCGCGCTCTTGGCCCGTGTACATGTGGTCCAGTTTCCTTGTTGACACAGGAGCAAATGAGGAGACCTAGACCTATGAGCAGAGCGAGAGGAATAGCGATCCCACTCAGAGTAGCCCGCAAGAGACAGCCACGACATGGATGGAGGATAAGCCCATACAGGTAATGCAACTGTCTTTCATCCCACGCCATTGGTGGAGGGGGGGGGCTGAAGACTCTTGGGGAGCGACTTCTTGTCCGTGGACGTCTGGGAGACAAGGTGGTGTGTGTCTGCGGGAGTCGTCCCTGTAGCTGCGGGTGTCAATATCGACAGCCTGAGTGTGCAGACGTGGAGGGTGACGCTGCTTGTCAGGCAAAGTATATCGGTGCCGACGTGGATCGATGTCGGGGGTTTCCGATACTGTCGATGCCAACGAAGTCAAAGGAGCGGGGGAAAGCTCTGCACCCATTTGGTGACTGAGGAGCTCCGCCATGTCGATGTCGGAGTAAGGAGGCTTCGCTTGGTGGACAGGGGAGTCCAATACATGGATGGTTGGTAACGGCGGAGGAACTTGGGCCTCCGATATCAATACTGCCGGTGGAGCGGGAGGCACTATAGGGGCATCACCCAGTGCAGGCACCACTTCCTTCCCCTTCTTCACTGCCTTAAGGGACTTGGAGGTGCCTTATGTTCCGTACTTGCCTCAGCGACTTATGTTCCGTACCTGCCTTAGCCTTTTTCTTAATTGGCATAGAGACGGACAATCGTGTCTTCGATGTCGAGGGCTTTGGCATCAGGCGGTCGACATCGGAGGCAGATCTCGATGCCGGAGCTGTCGACGTGGACGGTCCCTCCTCCATCGCCAGGACAGGAGCAAGGGCGGATTCCAGCAGCACTACTTTAAGGCGTGTGGCGTGTTTTTTTCTCGTCTGGTTGGAGAAGCGAGCACAGTGACGACAGGACTCTGGCTTGTGAGACTCTCCAAGACAAAAAATGCAGAGTGTGTGGTGATCTGGAGGAGCTAGTTTGCTACCACAGCGTCTGCATCGATTAAAAAATCCCCACTTCTTCTCCATAAGAAGAGAAGTGTGGGGGGGAAACGGTTGGGGAGGGGTGGCCTGAAGGCCTGAGGTAAATTCCCTTCAGAAGTAACTAAATTTTTTAAAAACAAATAGCTGAAAACGAAAGAAGCTAAGAAATAACTGCTAAGAGCTGAGAGGCGAAGCTGAACGCGAGGCTGACAGCGATCCGATCAGACCAAGAAGGAAAGAAGGTCTTTCCAACGCGGCGGTAAGAAAGGAACTGGCGGGATGTCCGTGCCCACCCCTCTGGGCATGCGCGGTGGGCTTCCTGCGCATGCCCTGGGGGCTGGGCGCAAAAATCCGTTAAAAGAGCTTGCTACAGCACCGATCGATCCGGTGCGTGCGCACTGAATCCCCATTGGTGTGAAGCACAGAGACCACAACGAAGATTGTAACATTAACCACGCTGGAACAAACAAACAGTCCATTTAGTCCAGCATCCTCTTTCACACAGTGACCAATCAGACACCCAGTCTATAAAAAAGGCATGGCCAAAGCCTCTGCCTCTTGTCCCTCCCCCAGCACTGCTCTGAAACATGGAAGACTCCATTAAACATCATAACTAATAGCCACTGATGGACCTCTCATCCATGAACTTATCTAGACCCCTTTTAATGAGACCTGCTCTGGTGATCATCACTACGTCCAATGTTGTGAGTCTGCCTGCAGACATCTCCTTGGATGAGGAGGAGATGGAGGAAGCAAGCCCCTTCATTCGGGTGCTGCAAGTAGACCAGCCAGACAAGGAGAAGACTTCATCAGGTGCAGAGGAGGAATCTCAGGCTGAAGTCAAAATACCACGCCGTCAGTCCTTTAGCCAAGGACCCAAAGCAGAAGCCCCGCAGCAGCAAGCCTCACTTCTGGGGTCGCCAGAGAAGGTGGGCCTGTTGGGAGGCACATGACCAGTGCCACAGTGCACAGTTGGCAGCCCAGCACCAGTCAATCTCTGCCTAGCTTGAGTCACCACATGATCAGGACTGACAGCCATTTAGGCTGCTCAGTCACTGATGAGTTGCACCTATCCCTGAATGACTCAGTAGGCTGAAGAGCTGCACCTGTCCCTGGATGACTCAGCAGGGTTTTCCTGATAAAAGCAGCCAGGAGACAGTGAGTGTGGAAGCAACTTGTCCACAACCCTTGTGTTCTGGTCATTGGGCCTTGTGTTGTTCTAGACCTTGCTGTGTTTGACCTTCTGGACTGTGACTTGGCTTGTGATCTATGGATTTGCCCTACTAGTTTTCATGCCTGGACTTTTGAATACCTGTGTTTTGACCATGGGACTATGTTTTGACTACACTTGTTGTCTCTTGCCTCAGGTATTTACCTGAACCCAGAGATCTTATAGCAGCGATTTCTACAAATTACTCTTTGAATTTAGTACGTCTTTTAACTGTTTATACAGCCAAAGTTTGTATTATGTTTGCCACATCACACTTTTGGTCCATATTCATCTTACAGTCACCTAACAGTGCCCTGATTTCACTGTAAAGCACCTACAAGTTTTTTGCATATACTACAGCCATACTGGCCTTCCCCATTCTGTAACTGTGCCTTTTATTTTTTTGTACCTAGCAGTTCGAAAGCAAGAAATTGCAAGTAGATAAATAGGTATCACTTCAGTGGGAAGGTAACAGCATTTCGTGCGCCTTGCTGTTTAGTCATGCCGGCCACATGACCACGGAAATGTCTTCAGACAGCACTGGCTCTTCGGCTTTGAAACGGAGATGAGCACTGCAACCCTAGAGTCGGATTTGACTGGCTTTCGAGCAAGGGAACCTTTACCTTTACCTTTCACCTAAATGTAAGATTTTTAATTTATTTGTATTTTGTTGGACCAGCCACTTAATAATCCACTCCAGACTTTTACCAGTTATGAAAGTCAGGCTGACTGGTCTGTAATTTCCCAGGTTAACCTTTTTAAAAAATCAGAACATGTTCAGCCTTCTGGTACCTTGCCTGTTACTAGCCATTTTGTTTTCAACCCCATTCCTAATAATTCCTACCCAAAATTTGTCTGTTTTAATCACTGCCATGCATAATGTACATTTTCATCTAGCTATCTAAGACAAACCCAAGATTTCTTTCCTGGTCAGTCACTGACATGCCAGATCCTATCAACATATATTTAAAGTTGGGAAATTTTGCCCAAATGACATAACATTGCACTTAGTCACACCGATGCTCATTTGCCACATTGTCATCTACTCATTGAATAAGGCAAGATTCTTTTACAGCTCATAATCCACTCTGATGTTACATAGGCTGCTAGCAGTTTTGCAAAATAAATAATCAAAGCTATTGAAATTTCCTTTGCAAAGGCAATTCCAGGATAATAATTTTATAAGGCCAGGAAGGGCCACTTACCCATCTACTATTGGTAACTATTGAGATATAAATTAATGTACACAATCTTGACACTGTTCTACCATTTCATGTTCAAATCCTAGCACGACCCCCCTACCTCTTTCCAAAGGAGCAAAGACAAGCATAGTATACACTATTGTGATCTCCTTTAAGCACTATCAGATTGAAATTTGGTGAACGCAATTGTGATATAACTTGCCATTTGAAGTGTGATGGCTTCTTAACCTCTACACTCATTTTCAATGATGTATGTATGTTGGAGGAGAGGGAGATGCAGAACAAAATGTGATAGCTGAAATAAGGCCTTAAAAACACACCATACTTTATTGATTAGTCATTATTTTCATTGTTAGTTGGAGAAGAATAGGACACCGGAACAAATTACATGCTTGCATAAAATCTTCTGCCTTAAAGGAACAAATGGAGCATTAATCTATACAGCATGTTGATACAGGATGTTTGTCAAAAAAACAAACAAAAGTGAATTAAAACAAGACAAAATATTGCCTTCAAACAAAACTGAAGGAAACCAAATTAAATTTAGGATTTGTTCAGGTTTATATATGCAATTTGAAAATGTATTTGAAATTGCAGCACTTTTGTATAAAGCAGACTAAATATCAACTTTTTTTCTCACAGAACAAAAGTAAGTAGATAATTTATTCATCTGAAAGGCTGACATTAAAAGTCATCTAAACAGTGCACATAATGTTATTCTTAGCACATATTTGCATTTATGTAAACCACTGAGATTTCTATATGTCCAATTATTCTGTTTGCCCTGACCTGGATAGATCAGGCTAGCGCATTAAAAGTCATCTAAATAGTGCACATAATGTTATTCTTGGCACTTAGCATTTATGTAAACCACGGAGATTTCTATATGTCCAATTATTCTCTTTGCCCTGACCTGGATAGATCAGGCTAGCCCAACGTCAGCCGATCTTGGAAGCTAAACAGGGTTGGCCCTGGTTAGTATTTGGATGGCAGACCACCAAGGAAGTACAGGGTCACTATGTAGAGGAGGCAAAGGCAAACCACCTCTGACCATCTCGTGCCTTGAAATTTGCCCTGACCTGGATAGATCAGGCTAGCCCAACGTCAGCAGATCTTGGAAGCTAAACAGGGTTGGCCCTGATTAGTATTTGGATGGCAGACCACCAAGGAAATACAGGGTCACTATGTAGAGGCAAGGCAAAGGCAAACCACCTCTGACCATCTCGTGCCTTGAAAACCCTACAGGGTCGCCATTAGTTCACTACAATTTGACAGCCAAATAAATAAATCTGTTTTAAACCTCAAATTTGGATTAAATACCACAATCCTTTAATTCTCTGGCAGATCTTTAAAACACAATCTGTTGTTGTAAACTTTTAGCTAAGTAAAAAATAAAGATATATGATATTCTTATTTTGGGTGACTACATCTATCTCTAAAAATAGTAATTACTTTAACTGGCAAATGCTTTATGCTGCACGTAGTGAAACAATGTAAGTAAAATAAGATACAAAGCCCTGTACTGCCACCTTTATGCCAACACCAATTTAATAGCTAAGGAATATTTAACTTTCTTTTCCAGCCTTAAATTCTTTAGCCAGGAGGATGACTAAGGCCCTCCCCTACACACACACTATGTAGTGGAGTTCAATTTTTCACTGGTCTGTGCTATATACAATTTCTCCTTTCAAGACTCAGAGCTATATAGTCATGTGTTATGTCCACAGCTGAGAGGTGAGATTATGTATGTTGTCTTAACCATACTGTCAGACAGTCAGCATGAGGGGAATATCCTATGAATTATATGGCAGAAAGAACAGAGAGCAAAGTTCCACAAAAGCACTCACCAATTCACCAGCGACAAAAATATTTTTCATCCTAGTAAGTGTCTTTTAAGGCAAAGTAATTTCCTGTATTTTGTCCTTAAGAGATTCACAGTTCTAGGCTTGCAACTGATTTTTATTCTCATTTTCAGTGAAGGTTTTTCTTCACCTCCAAAGCATCTTCGTTTAATGCTGCTGATGCCTTTCACAGCCCTTTCCACTTCTCCCCACCCCATCTCTCCTCAGCCAGAAATAAGTGAGAGAGAGATAGAAAAACAGAAGGGAGAAAATACTGTTATATGTCTTTTCTGTGGATGGGAGTGGGGTAAGGGCTGAAATGCCAGAATGTCTGAGCCTCGTCCGATTTTATTAAAGTGCTCTATTTGTAGAAAAAGTGATAGCTTGATAACAGAGCAATTCTTTTAATAGTCAGCATATCCGAGGCTTCCCTGAACATGATATATTATAGTGGGTTAAACGTAGGTTGAAACATTGCTTTTTCATGAAGAAGGAGTTGTATTTTGATGCACTCAGCGAAGGTAAAAAGCTTAGTGGGTCACCATTACCGGGCTAAGAACTGTACACCACCAGTTGATAAGATACAGTTTTTCATTTAGCCATCCAATAACTGTTGCCTTCAATCCTGGCTTTGAACCAAAGAACCTCCCTAAGAGCCTGACACTTATTAGAAAGGGTTTATGATTTTCTCTTCTCCAAAGAAAAGCCACAATGGATGGGTGTGCTTCGGACCCAGGTGCAGAATATAAAATACCCATCGGGGGGAGTGCTTTCAACCTGTCTGGTTCCGCCCTGAGTAGTCAGTGCCTCGGCTGAGTACTCACATTCATTACACCCTCTCTGCTGCTGTGGGAGTACTTTGGGGAGCCCCCATCAAAAGTCTGGGGGTGCCCGCCTTTCCATCTCTCTTTCAGGAACTGGCTGCATGTTTCAGCCCTGGTTTGGGGGTTGGGTGTCCAGGGTGGATGGACTAAGGGCTTTGGAGCCAACATGACAACTTTCTTCTCATGGCTTTCAAGCCACGACATCTATTTCTGTCTCAGGGGTTTGACTCACCATATCTACATACATCATTGCACACTTTGGGGTTTGGGTATCAGAGGTGGACTCAGGGCTTTCAAGCCACCACGTCAACTTCCTTCTCAGGGCTTTCTAGCCAGCACATCTACTTCCATCTCAGGGCCTTGACCCGCCATGTCTACTTCCTTCTCAGGGCTTTGATTCACCACATCTACTTCCACTATGGTGTAGTGGTTAAGTGCGTGGACTCTAATCTGAGAGAACCGGGTTTGATTCCCCACTCCTCCACTTGCACCTGGCTGGATGACCTTGGGCAAGCTGTAGTTGTGATAAGGGCTGTTCTTGAAAAAAAACAGTTTCTGTCAAGAGCTCTCTCAGCCCCACCTACCTCACAGGGTGTCTGTTGTGGGGAGGGGAAGGGAAAGGAGTTTGTAAGCCACTCTGAGACACCTTTGGGTAGTGAAGGGTGGGGTATAAATCCCTCCTCCTCCTCCTGCGGCTTCTGCCTTTAACCCACCATGTCTACTTCCGTCTCAGAGCCTTTGAGCCACCCACCACGTCCACTTCCATCTCAGGGTTTTTGAGCCGCCCACCATGTCCACTTCCTTCTCAGGGCTTCCAGCCACCACGTCAACCCATATCGTTGCACACTGGTGTGTGTTTGGGTGTCAGGGGCTGGAGCCACCACGCTTACATATACCATTGCATGCTTTGGGATTTGGGGGTCAGGGGTGGACTCAAAGCTTTCGAGCTACCACGTCTACTTCCATCTCAGGGTTTTGACCCACCACGTCTACTTCCTTCTCAGGGCTTTGACCCACCATGTCTTCTTCCTTCTCAGGACTTCCAGCCACCATGTATACATACATCATAGCACACCTTGGGGTTTGGGTGCCAAGGGAAGACTCAGAGCTTGGAGCCACCACATCTACATATGTCATTGCAAGCTTTGGGATTTGGGTGTCAGGGGTTGGCTCAAGGCTTTCTAGCCACCACATCTACTTCCTTCTCAAGGCTTCAAACCTCCATGTCTAATCAACTTCTCAAGGCTTTCGACCCACCACCTCTACTCTCTTCTCAGGGCTTCAAGCCACCACGTTTAACTACTTCTCAGGGCTTTCGAGCCATCATGTCTACTTACTTCCCAGGGCTTGGAACCACCATGCCTATGTATGTCTCAGGGCTTGGAGCTACCACATCTACACATGTCATTGCACACTGGTTTGGGTTTCAGGTGGTCTTGGGGTACATTTCCCTGGTTCTGCTGGGTTGGCAAAAATGCCCCCCCTTCAGTTTCTACTGGAGAGATTCTCGGGGACTTTGATTCTGTTTCTGTTCTGCTGGGCTCCTGCCCTTGCGCTTTCTTTGGCTGTTTCCCCCTCTTTATTGGAAACAATGGAGTATGGGGGCACCTTCTTTAGGGGAGGCCCTAACTCAGACCCCGTAAATCCAATCCTCACCAAGCTTGGAGGGCAGGTGGAGGAGAGTCAGCTGGAGATGTGCTGCAAGTTTGAAGTCTCTAGTACACACCAAGGGGGCTGTTCAGTACATTCCTGAACCTGCACTTTCCTGGGGATACCTTTGGTTTTTTTTTCATAATTCAAATACTGTAAATCCAATCCTTACGAAGCTTGGAGGACAGGCAGAGTAGAGTCAGCTGGAGATCCACTGGGAGTTTGGTGTCTCTAGCATGCCGGGAGGGGACGGACACATTCTAGCACATCACAAACTTCCCAAACTGGTTCGGTTCATACAAACGGGTTGTTGTCCATGATAGGTTCGTGGTTCAGTTCATGGGTGTACCACGAACCGAATAGCATTTTCCTGGCTCATGACCATCCCTAGTTAGGACTATGTTACTGTTAGCATGGTAGTGAGATTAGATTTTACTTCTGGCTAGGAGAAAACAACTGTTGGCTACCAACTCCAGGAGCCTTTCCCATCCTCATATGCTGAATATTAACCAGATTCTGGTATCTATTAGACTGCTGTTTAAACTGATAGCTTTTAGGTATTAAGTTACAACAACTTATTGTCTGATTTAACTGCCACTCTGTAATAGATGGCACACAGAGCAAAGTCTGAGTCCACCGAAAACTTTAAGGCCAAGTTGGCCAACAAAGTTTTATTCTGGGTATAAGCTTTCATGTGCATGCACAAAACCCCACACCATAGGTTTTCTTACATTTATAGATTTTTTAAAAAGCCCCCCAAAAGCAGTCCCTCACTAAACATACCAGCAGCAGTTTCAAAATGAAGGTTACAACTAGGAAGAGCTGCAGTTTTATTACTTTGTCTTACTGTTTTAGTTAAAACCTACCTCAAGCAGGGTCTTTGGGATACCTCTTAACAATTAAGTAGATAATAAACAAATGATGTGTCTTTCCCCCGGGCCTTCCCCCCCCCACCCCCACCCGCTCATCTCTGTTGACGCTGTGAGTAGGCAGGAGGGAGCTGAGGCCATCACTCCCACCACCCGCTCACCTCTTTTGACGGCACCAGCCACCGCACTGCGCCACAAGAAGGGAGGAGGGAGCTGGGACCTTCCTATATACCACTCGCTCGCCTCTCTCGATGGCACCAGCCCGCGCTGCGAGGGAGGACGGAGCTGAGCTGAGGCCTTCCCACCCACCACCCGCTCGCCTTCTTTGACGGCAATGGCTATCAGGCCACGCCACAAAGAGGGAGGAGGGAGGCGGGGCCTTCCCACACACCATTCGCTCGCCTCTCTCGACGGCACCGGCCTGCACTGCGAGGAGGGAGGAGGGAGCCGAGGCCTTCCCACCCACCACCCGCTCACCTTCTTCAATGGTGCCGGCCACCGGGCCACACTGCAAAGAGGAAGGAGGGAGCCGGGGCCTTCCCACACACCACTCACTCGCCTCTCTCGAGAGCACCGGCCCGCACTGCGAGGAGGGAGCCGAGGCCTTCCCACCCACCACCCACTCGCTTTTTTCAACAGTGCCGGCCGCCGGGCCGCACCGCAAAGAGGGAGGAGGGAGCCGGGACTTTCCCACCCACCACCCACTCACCTCCTTTGACGGCACCAGCCACTGGGCTGCGCCGCAAGGAGGGAGCTGGGGCCTTCCTACCCACCACTTGCTCACCTATGTTGACGGTGCTGGCCGCCAGCCTGCACTGCAAGGAGGGAGGAAAGAGCCAAGGCCTTCCCACCCACCACCCGCTTGCCTCCGTCGACGGTGATGGCCACTGGCCCGTGCTGCAAAGAAGGAGGAGGGAGCCAGGGCCTTCCCACCCACCACCCGCTCACCTCCTTCGACGGGTGCCAGCCCATGCTGCGAGGAAGGAGGAGGGAAGAGAGAGCCGAGGCCTTCCTATTTACCACCCACTGACCTCCTTCAACGGTGCCAGCCACCGGGCCGCACCACAAGGAGGGAGAAGGGAGCTGGGGCCTTCCTACCCACCACTCGCTTGCCTATGTCGACAGCGCCAGCCACCAGCCCACGCTGCGAGGAGGGAGGAGGGAGCCAGGGCCTTCCCCACCCTCCTCTGATGGCACCGGCTGCCGGGCTGCACCGTGAGGGAGCCGGGGCCTTCCCACCCACCACTCGCTCGCCTCTCTCGACGGCTCCAGCCCGCACTGTGAGGATGGAAGAGGGACGAGGGAGCTAAGGCCTTCCCACCACCCACTCTTTTCCTTCAATGGCGTGGCCCAGCCGGAGGGAGCTGCGGCCTTCCCACCCACCACACGCTCACCTCCTCCGACGGCGACGGCCGCTGGGCCGCACCACAAGGAGTGAGGAGGGAGCCAGGGCCTTCCCCCCCACCACCCGCTCACCTCTCTTGACAGCATCGGCCTGCGCTGCAAGGAGGGAGGAAGGAGCCGAGGCCTTCCCACCCACCACCCACTCACCTCCCTCGACGGTGATGGCCTGCCCTGCAAGGATGGAGCCAAGGCCTTCCCTCCCACTCGCTTCTGTTAATGGTTCTGCCCCAGAAGAGTACCCACCACCTGCCTGCCCGCCCACCTGCATGCCTCCCCCGACAGTTTTCTTGCCTGAGGAAGAGTCCTTGAGGAGGGGACGCGCAGGAGAGCGGCGGCAACAGAGCAGCAGCAAGTGCATGTGCTCTGCATGCTTGCTGCTGCTTTTTCTTCTGCTGGGGGCAGGGAGGGGCGGGACGGAGAGGGGTGGGGCAGGCTCGGAAGCCAGCTGGAATGCCGTTCCAGGGCGTTCCAGCCCAAAAATAGCCCTGCATTTATATAAAAAACCAAAAATATACAGAGGAAGAAAGGTCAGTAAGAGAAGACCAAATGAAACTAAGAAGACTTTGCTCCCTGGCAGAAGACAGTGTTAGAGGAGTACAGCTAAATCTTCCTGGGGAGAGAATTCTACAGTTTTGGTGCTATATCCAAGATGTCCCTTTCTTGGATTATCATCCATCTAGCCTCTGCTGTCAAAGGCTCCTGGAGATGACTGTAATAGTTGGGCAGGTTATTATGGGAGTAGGAAGTCGTTAAGTCCCAAAGGCTTTACAGGTCAAAGGCTAAAGCTGGAAAGCAACTTGAAAGAATAAAGCATGAGGTGGATAACTGCTAACTAAATAATTTTTAAAGATGTTTTATACAGCTATTTTAGTCTGTACAAATTTAAAGAAACTGAACTCTTTGTGTATGTCATGTAAAAGGGCTTCATTTCAAAATACAGAATGAGGGAGGGAAACTTTGTTATATTCAAAATGAACAATGACCTACCTGTTGCTGCACTGGTAACTGCTGTACCACTTGCGTGGGCACGGCTGCTTGACCAGCTACAGAAGTCTGTAAAGTCACTGTTGAACCTGTGTCTGACCCAGTCTCTGACGTCTGCATTGCGGCTTCTGTATAAATGTAAAATTTGCAAGTCAGGTGTATTTTAACATCTCTGGTCACTTGTACTAATATTAACTTTTCAGAATTCTGTTCTTCACATTTTTCATATAGCACAACATTTTGGCCATGTCACCCTACTTTACTGTTCATTTTCTCATTTATAAAAAATAACAGAAGGAAAAGAGTTGGGTTTATACCCTGCCTTTCACTGAGAGTCTCAGAGTGGCTTACAATCTCCTTCCCTTCCCCTCCCCACAACAGACACCCTGTGAGGTAGGTGGGGCTGAGTGAGAGAACTGTGCTTGACAGAACAGCTCTAAGAGAAGTGTGACTGACCCAAGGTCACCCAGCTGGCTGCATGGGAAGAAGTGAGGAATCAAACCCGTTTCTCCAGATTAGAGTCTGCCACTCTTAACCACTACGCCAAACTGGTTTGGCACCTCTGTATTTGCTGTCTCCCATCTCTTGCTATATTCCACAATGTCTATATATTAATTTAGTAAAGATGTTTATTACTGCCTTCTGGCTCACAGTCATTTTCAACAGGATTAAATACAAATGCCATAAAAAAATTGCCTGAAACATATTGTGAGAGCTTCAAATATCTAAAATCTATGAAAAGGTCTATGAAAGTGCTTTGCTTTGCAGGCTCTCCTTAAAAAGAGCTAACATGAAGCACTTTGAACTTCACATGGCAGCCCATTCTAAAGAATTGAGGTTGCTACAGAAAAAGCCCTTGCACAGGCTGTAACTGTTTTCAGTTCCTTTTAAAGAGGGAACAGGCAACAGGCATTGCTGAGAGAAGCAAAGAGCCTGACCAAGCCTATAAAGAGAGAAGTGTAAACCTTTGTTTACATTCAGATAGAGGTCGTGAACTAAAACCACAGCCTGGCCTGAAACCAAAATATTTGTACTCTGCATATCTACATATTAGTATTCCTTACTTCTCTTTCTGTACTACCCTTCTTTTGGCATTACCACTGATTTTTTTAAAAAAAAAATAAAGAAGAAAAAGCAATTGCCTGCCCCAATCCTTGGCATCAAGACTAATTCCTCATTAAGCACGTTTGAAGTCATGCTATTGGTACTGGATTTGGCCTAGTATAAACCCAGAGTTTTTAATCTTCTATAAACATGCTATAGCAAATATAAACTTGCTGAAAGAAAAAAAAAATCAAACACAACAGCATATAATACCTTCTGTTAGGACCAAATGAAGTTTCACAAAGTGGACAGTTTGGCGGGTCCTAGAAAAAAGCATTACAATGCTACTCCCCCCCCCCAATGGAGCAGTACATGTACTTGAAATCATTACTTATAGAAAGAAACTCGTAAGTTAATGCAGAAAGAGGTACAAATAAATGACATACTTCTTCAGTTTCTTTTTTCAAATATACACAATAGAAAAAAAATCTTTCAAGCTCATCAATAAAAGAGTTTTAGATGACACTTTAATTTATGAAATGTTATCTTTCTGAAAGGTACAAAGATGATTTGGAAATTTGTTAGCGAATGGAAACTGCTGCAGATGGTTATGTCAAAAGTGGCAGTTACTTTCAAAAGCTTTCTCATAAAACATTTCAAAATATATCAAAATTCAGGTGAAAAAATAAAGACAACTATTTTGTGCTGTCTTTAAAAAGAACAATCTCAAACACTCTAAGGGGGCCCAGTCTCTAACTCAGCATTCAGTACCACAGGATGCCACACTGATGCCCCCCCCCCGTCCTCTTAAATCTCAAGCATGCTAGATGAACAGACAGTAATCAGGTCAACCACTATGCAACAACAAGCAACTTAACTATGACTGATGAGACCAGATGATAAACAGAAAGCCTATGGAATTCTGTCCTTTGCCTAAATTGCTGCAACTGCTCCAATGAGGTTGAAGCAGTACCAGTGGTTGCTACATTTCACTGATTTGGTGAGGAGTCATGGGGCCACATCATGACAGTGCAGTAGGGAAGTTTTTGAGAATTTTATTGTTAAGTCTGTGACTATACATGCACCTACTGTAATTTTTAAAGCTATATGATCTGGGTGCTGAACACCAATTTAAAGATGACATATCCCATACATGGGCTTACAGTATACCCAAAGTGAACCATATTAGATAGGAATGGGAACAGAAAAGAAAGGGAGTGGAAGACAGGAAAGGTAGTTCCTTTAATATAACACCAGACAGCTGGGCAACTAGGACAACATTACAGTGATAAGGAATGGGCCCACAGTGAGGAAAGAAAAACAGATTGCTTACCTGTAACTGATGATCTTCGAGTGGTCATCTGTGCATTCACACCTCTGGGATATAGTGCACCTGCACTGACCCCAATCAGTATAATGGAAAGCAAAAGGGATTTTCGCGCCCACTCCCCAGTCGCATGCTGGGCTCCACTGCGCATGACTAAGGGGGCATGCTGAGCTCCACTGCGCATGACTAAGGGGCGCATGACTAAGGGGAGGGCACGAGGATCTCGCCAGTTCCTTCTGACCACTGACCTTAGTCTCCAAGGAAAGGACAGGACTGAAAGCAGAGGGGAAGGAGGGCGGGTGGTGTGAATGCACAGATGACCACTCGAAGATCATCAGTTAAAGGTAAGCAATCTGTTTATCTTCTTCATGGTCTCTATGCATCACACCTCTGGGAGACTAGCAAGCAGTACACGCCTACCTGGAGGAGGGAGCCGAGGTCCTAATCCTGTGCTACCTGCAACACTGCTGAATACTGGTGAATGCGCACATCAAACATGTGAGGAGTGGCCCAGGTCGCTGCATTGCAGATATCTTCAAGTGATGCACCTCGCAGGAAGGCTGTGAATGTGGCCACTGCCCGGGTGGAATGTGCCCTTAGCAACCCCGGAAGTGACCTATTTGCTAATGTGTAGCACAGTTTAATAGTCCCCGGGATACCGTGCCTCCCTGTCTGTTGATATAACAGAGGGTCGTGGTGTTGTCCGTGAGGACAGTGACTACCTGCCGAGCCACAAGGTGTCAAAAGGACCTGAGTGCGTACTGCACTGCCAACAGTTCTAGGAAATTGATGTGGTGGTGGGCTACTTGGGCTTCCCAACAAGCCCGACACAAAGACCCTTGAGATGTGCACCCCATCCCCAAAGGGACACGTCTGTGGTTAACGTGAGCGTAGTCTTGGGAGGGTGGAACGGAGCTCCTGCTAGGAGATTCGCAGGGTCTGTCCACCAGAGTAGGGAGTGCAGGACAGGCTGTGGGATGACTAGATGGAGGGATTGGGGATGATACTGTGGGTGGAACCTCCTGACAAACCACAGCTGCAATGGTCGCATGCATAGTCTGGCACAGACAATAACATTGGTGGTAGCCGCTGGACTTGCTTTACAGTGGCCGTTCCTGTATCACATAAGCGATTCACTAGATCGACAATGTCTTTCACTCTCTGCGGAGAGAGGGAGGCTTTGCATACGATAGAGTCCAGAACAGCTCCGTCCTTTTTCGGTACCGTGAAGTAACGAGAGTAGTGGTAGGTGAGACACCCAGACTACGAGATGTCTTGATGCTCTTGTCCAGCTCTTGAAGCACAGTGTCTGTGGTGGAGCTGAAGAGATCGTCACCTTCAAAGGGAAGATCTTCAACTATGGTTTTGGCATCTGGCTGTAAGGCCGAAGAGCATAGCCATGCATGTTGACGTAAAGCAACTGACGACGTGAGGGTCTTAGCTGCGGAGTCCAGCAAGTGTTTGGAGACATTAAGTTGGTGCTTAGCCAGAAGCATACCTTTCTTCTGGATCTGTTTACCCTGATGACTGCTGTCATTCAGGAGAGTAGAGAGAAGTTCTGACATTTGTTCCCATAGGGCAAACTGATAGCGCCCCATGCAGGCAGCATAATTAGCAGCCTTAATCCCCATAGCTCCTGTGGTGTAAAACTTTCTTCCGGAAGCGTCCAAGCCTCCTTCCTTCTCTATCTGAAGGGGTAGAGTTGGCTGCTCTTGCCATTAGCCAAAGAGGTCACGACTAACAAATTCAGCTTCAGATGGGTGAAGAGGAATTCAGCTCCCGACTCCTGGATCTTGTACATATGGTCCAGTCTTTTATTGGAAACCAGGACAGCAGAAGGATGAGACCCGGGATCCTTGGCTGTTTTTAGAAGGACTGAGGTCATGGGGAGGGCGACCAATGCTGAGGTGTCCCCATCTGGTCAGTGTCGAAGATGGAGTCCGTGACAATCAGTGGTGGCTGGGTGGTGGACAAAGCCAATTTATCAGCCATACGTTTGACAAAGTCCCTATAAGATTTGACATCCTCTGATGGGGAAATGGGTAGATCATCCTCGACCTGTTGCAGTGGGGATGGTTGCAATGGTGGGTGTGGACTTCTCCTCGCCCGATTGGGAATCAGAAGAGCTGGAGTGGTCCAAAGGTTCAGAGAACGATGACTGGAGGATCGTCATCGAAGGCAATAGCTCCGTCGGTTCCGGGAAGTGTTTCAACACCGACAACTGGAGGCTGGAACCTTTAGCGATCGGTCTCAATTGCAGAGGTTTAACGAATTTTGATGCCGAGGAAGGGTCTCGGTACTGGGAAATCCGTGAGGATGCGGATTGGTGATCCCACTCGACAGGGGGGCGTGGGGGAAGCCATGGCATCGATCCCGGGAAGGGATAAGCCTTGTATAAATATTGCCACTGGTGCTGATCCCATGATCGGAGCTGGAGTGGCATCAGAGATCGGTCTCGATCGTCGGGCCCAAAGGGTGGTGAGGGGACGACGGGATGGGTCCCTCGTTCCTGATGAAGGCTCTCGATACCAGGAGATTGCGGTATCTGAGTCAAATCCAGCTCCTGATTGGAGTCGATGGATTGGCTGGGGCGAAACGAAGGCGACCGAAGTGCACCTTGTGATTGTCCTCGACTCAATGAGGCAAGCGAAGAGGCTCTAGACTGAGTGTCAGTCTCAATTCGGTGAGGACTCGATGCTTTATCAAGAGAGCCTGTCTTGTGCTTCTTATGCTTGCTGAGTCTAATGTCCTTGCCCTCCTTCCGGATCTCCTTCCGGATCTTGAAAGGGATATGGGCTTCGGACTGTTGCACCTGAATCGGGCGCTTGGGCACCGATTTTTCGGCATCGATTGGGGCCAATGTTGAAGACAGAGCGGCTGCCAATTCCAATGCAGGCATTGACATGGAAACATGCCTGGACGTGTCTTGAGACGAACACGCCATTGGAGACAGCACTGCTTCCATTAGCGCCACACGGAGTCTTGCTGCCCGATTCTTCCTGGTCTGCTTGGAGAACTAGGAACAGTAGGAGCAAGAGTCAACACGGTGTGATTCCCAGAGGCACAGGAGACAAAGAGAGTGTCCGTCCAAGGGGGCAATTTTTCTGCCACAAGTCCAGCACCGTTTAAAGAAACCCCACCTCGCAGCCATAGGTCAGAGGGGGAGAGAGTGTCTCTGTGGAGGTGGAGATAATCCAAACTGAAAAACTAACTAAATAACTTTCCTTAACTAACTAATCGAGGTAAGAAGAAAAGAAGGCCTAATGCCAACAAACTTTACCGACCGAGGCGTAGAGGTCCTACCAGCACGGCAGTCAGAAGAGAACTGGCGGGATCCTCGTGCCCTCTCCCTAATCATGCGCAGTGGAGCCCGGCACATGACTGAGGAGTGGGTACAAAAATCCCTTTTGCTTTCCGTTATACCGATCGGGATCAGCACAGGTGTACTATATCCCAGAGGCATGATGCACAGAAACCACGAAAAATATAAGGATGTTATCTCAAAGATATTTTATTATGTAAGGAAAAATGCCAATGCCAGCCATCTTGGTTTCATAGAAACCTGTTTAATGGAAATCCAATAAAAATGTGCAGTTTCAAATTAGTAGTTTTCAGTTAACATTACTATTAGTTTCTATATATGCAAAATATACTCACATGCCATATTATGCACTTTATTAAATATTTTCCATAATCAAATATTTAACTACTTTTCGCTATCAGGGAAAAGAAGTTTGAATATATACGGTACGTAGCACGTAAAGTTATCATGGTACCACAATTTTTTGTTAACTAAACTGAAGTCAAATAAATATGCTAAATCAGATCACAATCTATTTAAGGGCATTAGAAATGTTTCCAATTCAAATTGCAGAAAACCCACATCACTACCCATTACAGTTGAAACTGTCAGATCTATGCATCATGCTGTGATCTCTGGCAAATGGAATTAAAGGCTAAGCATGATTTTCTTAGAGCCAGTTTGGTATAGCGGTGAGGAGCGCGGACTCCAATCTGGGAGAACTGGGTTTGATTCCCCACTCCTCCACATGCAGCTGCTGGTATGACCTTGGGTGAGTCACAACTTCTTTCAGAGCTGTTCTCGAAAGAGGAGTTCTCGAAAGAGCTCTCTCAGCCCCACCTACCTCACAGGGTGTCTGTTGTAGGGAGGGGAAGGGAAAGGAGATCGTAAGCCACTCTGAGACTCCTTCGGGTAGTGAAGGGCGGAGTATAAATCCAATCTCTTCTCCTTGGGTAAATATTGTAACATGGCAATCCTGAAAACATACTTCTATGTTATATTTAAAAAGTACAAAAACTACAAGTACTGTTCACTGTAACAATCACATGCTATTACCAAATGAGTTTTTCCTTCCACATTTACCAATATTGATTCCACCAGCTCATCTCCACTGACAGAACATGAAATTCATATAAAGATTAAGGGAAGCAGTCTGGTTTTCTACTGAATGGAAATTAAAGACAAGGCTGAGTGAGATGTTCTTTGAACCAATCTTAATATGCTGAAGTATATTCTATGCCCCAAGCCACAATTTACAGCAACAAAGGTAAAATTATCAGTGCCATACATAAACAAGAATTTTCCATTAAAATAGTGATCCAAATTTTGTTCTTGTCGTATAAAACAAGCATGTTTCCTTCTAATGCAGCTTGACAACTATATAAGAAAAGATTATTGCAGTTTTTAGGGATTCAATTTTAAACTTCGCTATAAATAAGCACTATACAGAACAATATGACCAAATATTTAAGGCATTTGTAACAGTGCAGTGTATGATGGCTGGCTTTTCATAAGGGCACACCTTGAGATAACACTACATAACTACTTATGTGTCACAGATAAACTTCCAACATCTGATGTTTCAGATATAGTCTTCAGGTGTTCAAATTGTACAAATTATACAAAGGCTCAAGATTTAATACGAATAAGCAAAAGGCATATATACAAAAGTCAGCATGTTGTATTTAAATGTGGATTCAAATTCCCACTCAACCATAAATATAATAGATGGTTATGAACAAATCAGCAACTTTCATGCCTAGGTGCCCATCTGTGAAATGGCAATACAGAGCTGTTTGGAGAAAATGACTATAAGGTGTTCTGCACAGAAGTACACCACAGAAATCAGAAATAATGTGACATATTCAACACTTTTCATGTGCTTGTTTCACACAGCAATTGCTGCTGCTGCCAGGCTTCAAAGTAATTGTTATTACAGTTCTTTTACAGTGCTCTTTTCAAGTGATATTTGCTTATCAACACAACAAAGACAGTCACATTAATCTATTTTGAACAACTAAATAAACCCCTACTGTTTTATAATAATGCTGCCCATATGTAAACGAACTGTATATGACCACAGGAAAGACATGCCCAACTTCAGTCTAGCCATCCTTGCCTAATGTGACTGTCAGGTGTGTCACCAGCAACAGATGCTTGTTTGACAAAGGACCTTTTGTTCTGGCTAATTAAGCAGTTGGACACACCCGCCTGTTAACGGGTCTGCTTTGTACAAGCAGCCCTAGCTGAATCATGTGAATCTACAGATAAATAGTCTGCATTTTGAAAGAAGACTAATTAACCCCTAGGAGAGGGAAAGAATATTGCTGTAACCCAGCTGCTGATTGTGACAAGATTAGCATTTCTTCAATTTAAGCAATAGTGTTTAGAACACATGTTTTATTACAAATTTTCTCTCTCCCCCAATGTTCTTTGCAAAACTTGTTCAGGGTTCTTTAATACACTCAAGATGCACAGTAGGGATCCTTCAGTCTTCTGTGCCTTACATACCAGAATGAATGGTTTAACAATCTGATCCATCAATTACGTAGCAAATCACACAGTGCAAATATGCCATCAATAGTAACTATTTTTAGCAAGTACTTTCATCAGCAACTAATTTGCTATTCTAAACACTAGAGTCTAGAAAGTCTTGTTACACTACATGTACTTTAATATCTACACTGAACCATGTTACTGGTTCTTAATTCAATACAGAAAATAAAAGTCTTCAAGTACACCAATATTTCTTTTTACTCCACAGAAATAGAAAACATCTCTAACTAAAAAGTGAATCAACTTCACCAATTATACACAAGCAAGGGAAAATAATTGCAGAGCTTAGAACAGTGAATGGCTAGAATTTCACACAATGACTTTTTCTTTTAAAAAAATCAAAAAATCAGAATTTTAACTACAAATAACTTGGTATAAATACACTTGTCTTAAGTTATAAAGCAAATGGAAGCTAATAAACAGTAAAGACTAACAATAAAAATCCTTATGAGCACTGTGGAACTATTCCACAAATATTAACTGAGCTAAGCAGGCTTGAATGGATTTCCACCTAAAGTTTACATTACAAAGCATATCTAACAGTGCAACCCTAAGCAGAGTTACACCTTTTAAAATCCATGAACTTCAATGAATTTTGAAGGGTGTACTTCTGTTTAGGATTGTGCTGTAAATTGTACAATCCTAAACAGAAGAACTTTACAACTTTGATGGAACATTACACCTTTTGTTATACCAAATTTTCATACAATTCCATTGTTCCAATCCTTAAAGTAACAAAACATGGAGTAATAAAAGATTCATGTTTAAAATTCTTGGTTGTGCAATAACAACGAACAAAATAAAGTTTGGGTCCAGAGGCACCTTTAAGACCAACGGAGTTTTATTACTTATAAGAGGTGGAGGTTGTTGTTAGGAAGGGCCATTTAGGGTCAAGACGCATGAGTACTGGATGATTATAGCTGAGATAGGATGTAAGAAAAATCTGTGAATGGCAGTAAATTAGCATAGAAATACAAGAGTTAACAAACAGACGTGGGAACAGGCCTGTAGCCAGGATTTTTTGGTTTGGGGGGCATTTAAATTTTTAAGGGGGCACTCCATAAACTGGGGCATTCAAATTCAGGTTCAAATCCCCACTCGTGCCCTGGAAGCTTGTTGGGTGATTTTGGTCACACACTCTCAGCCTAACCTACCTCACAGGGGCCCAACGCCCCTTTGCAGTAGGACTCCCCAGCCCAGCTGCAGAACAAGCCTTCTTCTTCCTTGAGCTCCCAGGCGGGTGCCACAGCTGCCTTACCCAGTCCTTGGCTCGGAAGGCTTGCACGCAGTGGGAGCTCAGCATGCCCCTGCCGCTGTGGACCAGCACCCGGGGAGCCTCCGCCTCAACCATGCTGCTCAATCCACCCCTCACTTCCTCCTGGGAAGGCTCAGTGCACTCCAACTCCTCCCAGGCCACAAGACCGGCCAAGTCCTTGGCGGGCAGCAATAGACCAGCAGAGGGGCCAATCAGCTGCAAGCAGAGCCCTTGGCTGGGAAGGGAAGTGTGCTCCCTCTCACATGCAGGCGAGGGACACAACCACACTCGGTGGCCCTACTCGGTGAGACAATTTGTGCGGCCGGAGAAAGAGGGCGGGCAGCGGCAGGAGAGGAAAGGAGGGAAGCACGCCTAAAATAAAATAAAAATGGGTAGTCGGAGGGGACTGAACTGGATGGGAAGTCGGGAGGCCTTAGGAGTAAGTCTGAGCCCCCCAGGGATCTCGATGTAGCTATGGGCCTGTGTGGGAATGAGGTCTAAGTCCAGTAACCTGCGAGACAAATAAAGTTCAATTCTGGGTACAAGCAAGAACTGCGAGACTTAGTATGTACACTAATTCAGATTCATATTTGAAACAGGTTTCCTCAAATATTACACATAGGTAGGGGGGTAGTTGCCAGGAAGAGCCAATTAGAGTCAAGATGCCTAAATAACTGAGCAATAAATACAGTTAAGATTGGAATAACACATTAGGCAAGACATGTAAATAGCTGTAAGTATAAGGTACAGGGTGGTGTCCATGCATCCATTGTGTATTTTTACAGTAGTGTTCAGAAATATATTTCTTGCATAGATTGGTTCATTGTCAGGTTGATGGTGGGGTGAAAGTCATTGAATGCCTGGTGGAATACATCCAGGGCTTCTTTACCAAGTGTCCAGATGATAAAAATGTCATCACTGAATTGCAGGACTTAATGGAGATATCAGCTTCTTATCTCACTACACATGCTAAGTCACTCAGTTCTCACTTATACCAGGAAATCAGACTTTGTTGATCTTGCAGGTTGTCACATCTGCTGTTAACGCCTTTATTATCTGTATCCCAATTTACTGCTATTTACATGTCTTACCTAACATGTTATTCCAATCTTAGCTGTATTTATTCCTGTTGCTTAGGCATCTTGATTCTAAACGGCTCTTCCTGGCAACTAACCCTCCCCCCACAAACCTATCTGTCCTTATATATAAAGCCGTAGTGGGGCCCAACGTTCCAATGCATACCAACAGTGTTTGGAGGCTTGAACTGTCAGCCAGAAGACGCTGGCTGGGTTGGCTGGCTGCTTTGTGCAGTCCCGCCCAGCGTTTCAAGGTCTTTTGCATATGGAAGCTGATTGGACTTCACTCCA